>NC_090649.1:1424512-1427012 GCF_040937935.1 Hyperolius riggenbachi | reverse complement strand
GTGCGTGTGTACAGTGTACGTGTGTGTACAGAGGGGTGTTTGTGTACAGTGCGTGTGTACAATGTGTGTACAGAGGGGTGCTTGTATGTGTGTGTACAGTGCGTGTGTACAATGTGTGTACAGAGGGGTGCTTGTATGTGTGTGTACAGTGCGTGTGTACAGAGGGGTGTTTATGTACAGTGCGTGTGTACAATGTGTGTACAGAGGGGTGTTTGTGTGCGTGTTTACAGTGTATGTACAGAGGGGTGTTTGTGTGCGTGTGTACAGTGTACGTGTGTGTACAGAGGGGTGTTTGTGTACAGTGCGTGTGTACAGTGTACGTGTGTACAGAGGGGTGTTTGTGCGTGTGCGTGTGTACAGTGTATGTGTGTACAATGTGTGTACAGAGGGGTGTTTGTGTGCGTGTGTACAGTGTATGTGTGTACAATGTGTGTACAGAGGGGTGTTTGTGTGCGTGTGTACAGTGTACGTGTGTACAATGTGTGTACAGAGGGGTGTTTGTGTGCGTGTGTACAGTGTATGTGTGTACAGAGGGGTGTTTGTGTGCGTGTGTACAGTGTATGTGTGTACAATGTGTGTACAGAGGGGTGTTTGTGTACAGTGCGTGTGTACAGTGTACGTGTGTACAATGTGTGTACAGAGGGGAGTTTGTGTGCGTGTGTACAGTGTACGTGTGTACAATGTGTGTACAGAGGGGTGTTTGTGTGCGTGTGTACAGTGTATGTGTGTACAATGTGTGTACAGAGGGGTGTTTGTGTGCGTGTGTACAGTGTATGTGTGTACAATGTGTGTACAGAGGGGTGTTTGTGTGCGTGTGTACAGTGTATGTGTGTGTACAATGTGTGTACAGAGGGGTGTTTGTGTGCGTGTGTACAATGTATGTGTGTACAGAGTGTGTACAGAGGGGTGTTTGTGTACAGTGCGTGTGTACAGTGTATGTGTGTACAATGTCTGTACAGAGGGGTGTTTGTGTACAGTGCGTGTGTACAGTGTGTGTACAGAGGGGTGTTTGTGTGCGTGTGTACAGTGTATGTGTGTACAGAGGGGTGTTTGTGTACAGTGCGTGTGTACAGTGTACGTGTGTACAATGAGTGTACAGAGGGGTGTTTGTGTACAGTGCGTGTGTACAGTGTACGTGTGTACAGTGTGTGTACAGAGGGGTGTTTGTGTACAGTGCGTGTGTACAGTGTATGTGTGTACAGTGTGTGTGTGTACAGAGGGGTGTTTGTGTGCGTGTGTACAGTGTATGTGTGTACAATGTGTGTACAGAGGGGTGTTTGTGTGCGTGTGTACAGTGTACGTGTGTACAATGTGTGTACAGAGGGGTGTTTGTGTGCGTGTGTACAGTGTATGTGTGTACAGAGGGGTGTTTGTGTGCGTGTGTACAGTGTATGTGTGTACAATGTGTGTACAGAGGGGTGTTTGTGTACAGTGCGTGTGTACAGTGTACGTGTGTACAATGTGTGTACAGAGGGGAGTTTGTGTGCGTGTGTACAGTGTACGTGTGTACAATGTGTGTACAGAGGGGTGTTTGTGTGCGTGTGTACAGTGTATGTGTGTACAATGTGTGTACAGAGGGGTGTTTGTGTGCGTGTGTACAGTGTATGTGTGTACAATGTGTGTACAGAGGGGTGTTTGTGTGCGTGTGTACAGTGTATGTGTGTGTACAATGTGTGTACAGAGGGGTGTTTGTGTGCGTGTGTACAATGTATGTGTGTACAGAGTGTGTACAGAGGGGTGTTTGTGTACAGTGCGTGTGTACAGTGTATGTGTGTACAATGTCTGTACAGAGGGGTGTTTGTGTACAGTGCGTGTGTACAGTGTGTGTACAGAGGGGTGTTTGTGTGCGTGTGTACAGTGTATGTGTGTACAGAGGGGTGTTTGTGTACAGTGCGTGTGTACAGTGTACGTGTGTACAATGAGTGTACAGAGGGGTGTTTGTGTACAGTGCGTGTGTACAGTGTACGTGTGTACAGTGTGTGTACAGAGGGGTGTTTGTGTACAGTGCGTGTGTACAGTGTATGTGTGTACAGTGTGTGTGTGTACAGAGGGGTGTTTGTGTGCGTGTGTACAGTGTATGTGTGTACAATGTGTGTACAGAGGGGTGTTTGTGTGCGTGTGTACAGTGTATGTGTGTACAATGTGTGTACAATGTGTGTACAGAGGGGTGTTTGTGTGCGTGTGTACAGTGTATGTGTGTACAATGTGTGTACAGAGGGGTGTTTGTGTACAGTGCGTGTGTACAGTGTATGTGTGTACAATGTGTGTACAGAGGGGTGTTTGTGTGCGTGTGTACAGTGTATGTGTGTACAGTGTATGTGTGTACAATGTGTGTACAGAGGGGTGTTTGTGTGCGTGTGTACAGTGTATGTGTGTACAATGTGTGTACAGAGGGGTGTTTGTGTGCGTGTGTACAGTGTATGTGTGTGTACAATGTGTGTACAGAGGGGTGTTTGTGTGCGTGTGTACAGTGTACGTGTGTACAGAGGGGTGTTTGTGT
>NC_090649.1:487012-739512 GCF_040937935.1 Hyperolius riggenbachi | reverse complement strand
CAGGGGTTACAGGCAGGGATGGTGTGGTGGCTCTCCAGTGTGTGGCAGTGCAGGGGTTACAGGCAGGGATGGTGTGGTGACTCTGCAGTGTGTGGCAGTGCAGGGGTTACAGGCAGGGATGATGTGGTGACTCCCCAGTGTGTGGCAGTGCAGGGGTTACAGGCAGGGATGGTGTGGTGGCTCTCCAGTGTGTGGCAGTGCAGGGGTTACAGGCAGGGGGGATGTGGTGGCTCTCCAGTGTGTGGCAGTGCAGGGGTTACAGGCAGGGATGATGTGGTGACTCTCCAGTGTGTGGCAGTGCAGGGGTTACAGGCAGGGATGGTGTGGTGGCTCCCCAGTGTGTGGCAGTGCAGGGGTTACAGGCAGGGGTGATGTGGTGACTCTCCAGTGTGTGGCAGTGCAGGGGTTACAGGCAGGGATGGTGTGGTGACTCTCCAGTGTGTGGCAGTGCAGGGGTTACAGGCAGGGAGTGCAGGGGTTACAGGCAGGGATGGTGTGGTGGCTCTCCAGTGTGTGGCAGTGCAGGGGTTACAGGCAGGGATGATGTGGTGGCTCCCCAGTGTGTGGCAGTGCAGGGGTTACAGGCAGGGGGGATGTGGTGACTCCCCAGTGTGTGGCAGTGCAGGGGTTACAGGGAGGGATGATGTGGTGACTCTCCAGTGTGTGGCAGTGCAGGGGTTACAGGCAGGGGGGATGTGGTTGCTCTCCAGTGTGTGGCAGTGCAGGGGTTACAGGCAGGGAGGGGTTACAGGCAGGGATGATGTGGTGACTCTCCAGTGTGTGGCAGTGCAGGGGTTACAGGCAGGGATGATGTGGTGACTCTCCAGTGTGTGGCAGTGCAGGGGTTACAGGCAGGGATGGTGTGGTGGCTCTCCAGTGTGTGGCAGTGCAGGGGTTACTGGCAGGGATGATGTGGTGACTCTCCAGTGTGTGGCAGTGCAGGGGTTACAGGCAGGGATGATGTGGTGGCTCCCCAGTGTGTGGCAGTGCAGGGGTTACAGGCAGGGGGGATGTGGTGGCTCCCCAGTGTGTGGCAGTGCAGGGGTTACAGGCAGGGATGGTGTGGTGGCTCTCCAGTGTGTGGCAGTGCAGGGGTTACAGGAAGGGGGGATGATGTGGTGTCTCTCCAGTTTGTGGCAGTGCAGGGGTTACAGGCAGGGATGATGTGGTGGCTCTCCAGTGTGTGGCAGTGCAGGGGTTACAGGCAGGGATGGTGTGGTGACTCCCCAGTGTGTGGCAGTGCAGGGGTTACAGGCAGGGATGATGTGGTGGCTCTCCAGTGTGTGGCAGTGCAGGGGTTACAGGCAGGGATGGTGTGGTGACTCCCCAGTGTGTGGCAGTGCAGGGGTTACAGGCAGGGATGATGTGGTGGCTCTCCAGTGTGTGGCAGTGCAGGGGTTACAGGCAGGGATGGTGTGGTGACTCTCCAGTGTGTGGCAGTGCAGGGGTTACAGGCAGGGATGGTGTGGTGACTCCCCAGTGTGTGGCAGTGCAGGGGTTACAGGCAGGGATGGTGTGGTGGCTCTCCAGTGTGTGGCAGTGCAGGGGTTACTGGCAGGGATGATGTGGTGACTCTCCAGTGTGTGGCAGTGCAGGGGTTACAGGCAGGGATGATGTGGTGGCTCCCCAGTGTGTGGCAGTGCAGGGGTTACAGGCAGGGGGGATGTGGTGGCTCCCCAGTGTGTGGCAGTGCAGGGGTTACAGGCAGGGATGGTGTGGTGGCTCTCCAGTGTGTGGCAGTGCAGGGGTTACAGGAAGGGGGGATGATGTGGTGTCTCTCCAGTTTGTGGCAGTGCAGGGGTTACAGGCAGGGATGATGTGGTGGCTCTCCAGTGTGTGGCAGTGCAGGGGTTACAGGCAGGGATGGTGTGGTGACTCCCCAGTGTGTGGCAGTGCAGGGGTTACAGGCAGGGATGATGTGGTGACTCTCCAGTGTGTGGCAGTGCAGGGGTTACAGGCAGGGATGGTGTGGTGACTCTCCAGTGTGTGGCAGTGCAGGGGTTACAGGCAGGGATGGTGTGGTGACTCCCCAGTGTGTGGCAGTGCAGGGGTTACAGGCAGGGATGGTGTGGTGACTCTCCAGTGTGTGGCAGTGCAGGGGTTACAGGCAGGGATGATGTGGTGGCTCTCCAGTGTGTGGCAGTGCAGGGGTTACAGGCAGGGGTGATGTGGTGACTCTCCAGTGTGTGGCAGTGCAGGGGTTACAGGCAGGGATGGTGTGGTGACTCTCCAGTGTGTGGCAGTGCAGGGGTTACAGGCAGGGGTGATGTGGTGACTCTCCAGTGTGTGGCAGTGCAGGGGTTACAGGCAGGGATGGTGTGGTGACTCTCCAGTGTGTGGCAGTGCAGGGGTTACAGGCAGGGATAGTGTGGTGGCTCTCCAGTGTGTGGCAGTGCAGGGGTTACAGGCAGGGATGATGTGGTGACTCTCCAGTGTGTGGCAGTGCAGGGGTTACAGGCAGGGATGATGTGGTGGCTCTCCAGTGTGTGGCAGTGCAGGGGTTACAGGCAGGGATGGTGTGGTGACTCTCCAGTGTGTGGCAGTGCAGGGGTTACAGGCAGGGGTGGTGTGGTGGCTCTCCAGTGTGTGGCAGTGCAGGGGTTACAGGCAGGGAGGATGTGGTGACTCTCCAGTGTGTGGCAGTGCAGGGGTTACAGGCAGGGATGGTGTGGTGGCTCTCCAGTGTGTGGCAGTGCAGGGGTTACAGGCAGGGATGGTGTGGTGGCTCTCCAGTGTGTGGCAGTGCAGGGGTTACAGGCAGGGGTGATGTGGTGGCTCTCCAGTGTGTGGCAGTGCAGGGGTTACAGGCAGGGATGGTGTGGTGACTCTCCAGTGTGTGGCAGTGCAGGAGTTACAGGCAGGGATTATGTGGTGGCTCTCCAGTGTGTGGCAGTGCAGGGGTTACAGGCAGGGATGGTGTGGTGACTCTCCAGTGTGTGGCAGTGCAGGGGTTACAGGCAGGGATGGTGTGGTGACTCTCCAGTGTGTGGCAGTGCAGGGGTTACAGGCAGGGGGGATGTGGTGACTCTCCAGTGTGTGGCAGTGCAGGGGTTACAGGCAGGGATGGTGTGGTGGCTCTCCAGTGTGTGGCAGTGCAGAGGTTACAGGCAGGGATGGTGTGGTGGCTCTCCAGTGTGTGGCAGTGCAGGGGTTACAGGCAGGGATGGTGTGGTGACTCTCCAGTGTGTGGCAGTGCAGGGGTTACAGGCAGGGATGATGTGTTGTGGTGACTCTCCAGTGTGTGGCAGTGCAGGGGTTACAGGCAGGGGGGGGGTGTGGTGTCTCTCCAGTGTGTGGCAGTGCAGGGGTTACAGGCAGGGATGATGTGGTGGCTCTCCAGTGTGTGGCAGTGCAGGGGTTACAGGCAGGGATGATGTGGTGGCTCCCCAGTGTGTGGCAGTGCAGGAGTTACAGGCAGGGGGGATGTGGTGGCTCTCCAGTGTGTGGCAGTGCAGGGGTTACAGGCAGGGATGGTGTGGTGGCTCTCCAGTGTGTGGCAGTGCAGGGGTTACAGGCAGGGATGGTGTGGTGACTCTCCAGTGTGTGGCAGTGCAGGAGTTACAGGCAGGGATGATGTGGTGACTCCCCAGTGTGTGGCAGTGCAGGGGTTACAGGCAGGGATGGTGTGGTGACTCTCCAGTGTGTGGCAGTGCAGGGGTTACAGGCAGGGATGATGTGGTGGCCCTCCAGTGTGTGGCAGTGCAGGGGTTACAGGCAGGGATGGTGTGGTGACTCTCCAGTGTGTGGCAGTGCAGGGGTTACAGGCAGGGATGATGTGGTGACTCTCCAGTGTGTGGCAGTGCAGGGGTTACAGGCAGGGTGATGTGGTGGCTCCCCAGTGTGTGGCAGTGCAGGGGTTACAGGCAGGGATGGTGTGGTGACTCTCCAGTGTGTGGTAGTGCAGGGGTTACAGGCAGGGGGGATGTGGTGGCTCCCCAGTGTGTGGCAGTGCAGGGGTTACAGGCAGGGATGGTGTGGTGGCTCTCCAGTGTGTGGTAGTGCAGGGGTTACAGGCAGGGGGGATGTGGTGGCTCCCCAGTGTGTGGCAGTGCAGGGGTTACAGGCAGGGATGATGTGGTGACTCTCCAGTGTGTGGCAGTGCAGGGGTTACAGGCAGGGATGATGTGGTGACTCTCCAGTGTGTGGCAGTGCAGGGATTACAGGCAGGGATGGTGTGGTGGCTCCCCAGTGTGTGGCAGTGCAGGGGTTACTGGCAGGGATGGTGTGGTGACTCTCCAGTGTGTGGCAGTGCAGGGGTTACAGGCAGGGATGATGTGGTGACTCTCCAGTGTGCGGCAGTGCAGGGGTTACAGGCAGGGATGGTGTGGTGACTCTCCAGTGTGTGGCAGTGCAGGGGTTACAGGCAGGGATGGTGTGGTGGCTCTCCAGTGTGTGGCAGTGCAGGGGTTACAGGCAGGGATGGTGTGGTGGCTCCCCAGTGTGTGGTAGTGCAGGGGTTACAGGCAGGGATGGTGTGGTGGCTCCCCAGTGTGTGGCAGTGCAGGGGTTACAGGCAGGGGTGATGTGGTCGCTCTCCAGTGTGTGGCAGTGCAGGGGTTACAGGCAGGGATGATGTGGTGACTCTCCAGTGTGTGGCAGTGCAGGGGTTACAGGCAGGGGTGATGTGGTCGCTCTCCAGTGTGTGGCAGTGCAGGGGTTACAGGCAGGGATGGTGTGGTGGCTCCCCAGTGTGTGGCAGTGCAGGGGTTACAGGCAGGGATGATGTGGTGACTCTCCAGTGTGTGGCAGTGCAGGGGTTACAGGCAGGGATGATGTGGTGACTCTCCAGTGTGTGGCAGTGCAGGGGTTACAGGCAGGGGTGATGTGGTCGCTCTCCAGTGAGTGGCAGTGCAGGGGTTACAGGCAGGGATGATGTGGTGGCTCTCCAGTGTGTGGCAGTGCAGGGGTTACAGGCAGGGATGATGTGGTGACTCTCCAGTGTGTGGCAGTGCAGGGGTTACAGGCAGGGATGATGTGGTGACTCTCCAGTGTGTGGCAGTGCAGGGGTTACAGGCAGGGGTGATGTGGTCGCTCTCCAGTGTGTGGCAGTGCAGGGGTTACAGGCAGGGATGATGTGGTGGCTCTCCAGTGTGTGGCAGTGCAGGGGTTACAGGCAGGGGGGATGTGGTGACTCTCCAGTGTGTGGCAGTGCAGGGGTTACAGGCAGGGATGGTGTGGTGGCTCTCCAGTGTGTGGCAGTGCAGGGGTTACAGGCAGGGATGATGTGGTGACTCTCCAGTGTGTGGCAGTGCAAGGGTTACAGGCAGGGATGATGTGGTGTCTCTCCAGTGTGTGGCAGTGCAGGGGTTACAGGCAGGGATGGTGTGGTGGCTCTCCAGTGTGTGGCAGTGCAGGGGTTACAGGCAGGGATGGTGTGGTGACTCTCCAGTGTGTGGTAGTGCAGGGGTTACAGGCAGGGATGGTGTGGTGGCTCTCCAGTGTGTGGCAGTGCAGGGGTTACAGGCAGGGATGGTGTGGTGACTCTGCAGTGTGTGGCAGTGCAGGGGTTACAGGCAGGGATGATGTGGTGACTCCCCAGTGTGTGGCAGTGCAGGGGTTACAGGCAGGGATGGTGTGGTGGCTCTCCAGTGTGTGGCAGTGCAGGGGTTACAGGCAGGGGGGATGTGGTGGCTCTCCAGTGTGTGGCAGTGCAGGGGTTACAGGCAGGGATGATGTGGTGACTCTCCAGTGTGTGGCAGTGCAGGGGTTACAGGCAGGGATGGTGTGGTGGCTCCCCAGTGTGTGGAAGTGCAGGGGTTACAGGCAGGGGTGATGTGGTGACTCTCCAGTGTGTGGCAGTGCAGGGGTTACAGGCAGGGATGGTGTGGTGGCTCTCCAGTGTGTGGCAGTGCAGGGGTTACAGGCAGGGATGATGTGGTGGCTCCCCAGTGTGTGGCAGTGCAGGGGTTACAGGCAGGGGGGATGTGGTGACTCCCCAGTGTGTGGCAGTGCAGGGGTTACAGGGAGGGATGATGTGGTGACTCTCCAGTGTGTGGCAGTGCAGGGGTTACAGGCAGGGGGGATGTGGTGGCTCTCCAGTGTGTGGCAGTGCAGGGGTTACAGGCAGGGAGGGGTTACAGGCAGGGATGATGTGGTGACTCTCCAGTGTGTGGCAGTGCAGGGGTTACAGGCAGGGATGATGTGGTGACTCTCCAGTGTGTGGCAGTGCAGGGGTTACAGGCAGGGATGGTGTGGTGGCTCTCCAGTGTGTGGCAGTGCAGGGGTTACTGGCAGGGATGATGTGGTGACTCTCCAGTGTGTGGCAGTGCAGGGGTTACAGGCAGGGATGATGTGGTGGCTCCCCAGTGTGTGGCAGTGCAGGGGTTACAGGCAGGGGGGATGTGGTGGCTCCCCAGTGTGTGGCAGTGCAGGGGTTACAGGCAGGGATGGTGTGGTGGCTCTCCAGTGTGTGGCAGTGCAGGGGTTACAGGAAGGGGGGATGATGTGGTGTCTCTCCAGTTTGTGGCAGTGCAGGGGTTACAGGCAGGGATGATGTGGTGGCTCTCCAGTGTGTGGCAGTGCAGGGGTTACAGGCAGGGATGGTGTGGTGACTCCCCAGTGTGTGGCAGTGCAGGGGTTACAGGCAGGGATGGTGTGGTGACTCTCCAGTGTGTGGCAGTGCAGGGGTTACAGGCAGGGATGATGTGGTGGCTCTCCAGTGTGTGGCAGTGCAGGGGTTACAGGCAGGGGTGATGTGGTGACTCTCCAGTGTGTGGCAGTGCAGGGGTTACAGGCAGGGATGGTGTGGTGACTCTCCAGTGTGTGGCAGTGCAGGGGTTACAGGCAGGGGTGATGTGGTGACTCTCCAGTGTGTGGCAGTGCAGGGGTTACAGGCAGGGATGGTGTGGTGACTCTCCAGTGTGTGGCAGTGCAGGGGTTACAGGCAGGGATAGTGTGGTGGCTCTCCAGTGTGTGGCAGTGCAGGGGTTACAGGCAGGGATGATGTGGTGACTCTCCAGTGTGTGGCAGTGCAGGGGTTACAGGCAGGGATGATGTGGTGGCTCTCCAGTGTGTGGCAGTGCAGGGGTTACAGGCAGGGATGGTGTGGTGACTCTCCAGTGTGTGGCAGTGCAGGGGTTACAGGCAGGGGTGGTGTGGTGGCTCTCCAGTGTGTGGCAGTGCAGGAGTTACAGGCAGGGATTATGTGGTGGCTCTCCAGTGTGTGGCAGTGCAGGGGTTACAGGCAGGGATGGTGTGGTGACTCTCCAGTGTGTGGCAGTGCAGGGGTTACAGGCAGGGATGGTGTGGTGACTCTCCAGTGTGTGGCAGTGCAGGGGTTACAGGCAGGGGGGATGTGGTGACTCTCCAGTGTGTGGCAGTGCAGGGGTTACAGGCAGGGATGGTGTGGTGGCTCTCCAGTGTGTGGCAGTGCAGAGGTTACAGGCAGGGATGGTGTGGTGGCTCTCCAGTGTGTGGCAGTGCAGGGGTTACAGGCAGGGATGGTGTGGTGACTCTCCAGTGTGTGGCAGTGCAGGGGTTACAGGCAGGGATGATGTGTTGTGGTGACTCTCCAGTGTGTGGCAGTGCAGGGGTTACAGGCAGGGGGGGGGTGTGGTGTCTCTCCAGTGTGTGGCAGTGCAGGGGTTACAGGCAGGGATGATGTGGTGGCTCTCCAGTGTGTGGCAGTGCAGGGGTTACAGGCAGGGATGATGTGGTGGCTCCCCAGTGTGTGGCAGTGCAGGAGTTACAGGCAGGGGGGATGTGGTGGCTCTCCAGTGTGTGGCAGTGCAGGGGTTACAGGCAGGGATGGTGTGGTGGCTCTCCAGTGTGTGGCAGTGCAGGGGTTACAGGCAGGGATGGTGTGGTGGCTCTCCAGTGTGTGGCAGTGCAGGGGTTACAGGCAGGGATGGTGTGGTGACTCTCCAGTGTGTGGCAGTGCAGGGGTTACAGGCAGGGATGATGTGGTGACTCTCCAGTGTGTGGCAGTGCAGGGGTTACAGGCAGGGATGATGTGGTGACTCCCCAGTGTGTGGCAGTGCAGGGGTTACAGGCAGGGATGGTGTGGTGACTCTCCAGTGTGTGGCAGTGCAGGGGTTACAGGCAGGGATGATGTGGTGGCCCTCCAGTGTGTGGCAGTGCAGGGGTTACAGGCAGGGATGGTGTGGTGACTCTCCAGTGTGTGGCAGTGCAGGGGTTACAGGCAGGGATGATGTGGTGACTCTCCAGTGTGTGGCAGTGCAGGGGTTACAGGCAGGGTGATGTGGTGGCTCCCCAGTGTGTGGCAGTGCAGGGGTTACAGGCAGGGGGGATGTGGTGGCTCCCCAGTGTGTGGCAGTGCAGGGGTTACAGGCAGGGATGATGTGGTGACTCTCCAGTGTGTGGCAGTGCAGGGGTTACAGGCAGGGATGATGTGGTGACTCTCCAGTGTGTGGCAGTGCAGGGATTACAGGCAGGGATGGTGTGGTGGCTCCCCAGTGTGTGGCAGTGCAGGGGTTACTGGCAGGGATGGTGTGGTGACTCTCCAGTGTGTGGCAGTGCAGGGGTTACAGGCAGGGATGATGTGGTGACTCTCCAGTGTGCGGCAGTGCAGGGGTTACAGGCAGGGATGGTGTGGTGACTCTCCAGTGTGTGGCAGTGCAGGGGTTACAGGCAGGGATGGTGTGGTGGCTCTCCAGTGTGTGGCAGTGCAGGGGTTACAGGCAGGGATGGTGTGGTGGCTCCCCAGTGTGTGGTAGTGCAGGGGTTACAGGCAGGGATGGTGTGGTGGCTCCCCAGTGTGTGGCAGTGCAGGGGTTACAGGCAGGGGTGATGTGGTCGCTCTCCAGTGTGTGGCAGTGCAGGGGTTACAGGCAGGGATGATGTGGTGACTCTCCAGTGTGTGGCAGTGCAGGGGTTACAGGCAGGGGTGATGTGGTCGCTCTCCAGTGTGTGGCAGTGCAGGGGTTACAGGCAGGGATGGTGTGGTGGCTCCCCAGTGTGTGGCAGTGCAGGGGTTACAGGCAGGGATGATGTGGTGACTCTCCAGTGTGTGGCAGTGCAGGGGTTACAGGCAGGGATGATGTGGTGACTCTCCAGTGTGTGGCAGTGCAGGGGTTACAGGCAGGGGTGATGTGGTCGCTCTCCAGTGAGTGGCAGTGCAGGGGTTACAGGCAGGGATGATGTGGTGGCTCTCCAGTGTGTGGCAGTGCAGGGGTTACAGGCAGGGATGATGTGGTGACTCTCCAGTGTGTGGCAGTGCAGGGGTTACAGGCAGGGATGATGTGGTGACTCTCCAGTGTGTGGCAGTGCAGGGGTTACAGGCAGGGGTGATGTGGTCGCTCTCCAGTGTGTGGCAGTGCAGGGGTTACAGGCAGGGATGATGTGGTGGCTCTCCAGTGTGTGGCAGTGCAGGGGTTACAGGCAGGGGGGATGTGGTGACTCTCCAGTGTGTGGCAGTGCAGGGGTTACAGGCAGGGATGGTGTGGTGGCTCTCCAGTGTGTGGCAGTGCAGGGGTTACAGGCAGGGATGATGTGGTGACTCTCCAGTGTGTGGCAGTGCAAGGGTTACAGGCAGGGATGATGTGGTGTCTCTCCAGTGTGTGGCAGTGCAGGGGTTACAGGCAGGGATGGTGTGGTGACTCTCCAGTGTGTGGTAGTGCAGGGGTTACAGGCAGGGATGGTGTGGTGGCTCTCCAGTGTGTGGCAGTGCAGGGGTTACAGGCAGGGATGGTGTGGTGACTCTGCAGTGTGGTGTGGCAGTGCAGGGGTTACAGGCAGGGGGGATGATGTGGTGACTCCCCAGTGTGTGGCAGTGCAGGGGTTACAGGCAGGGATGATGTGGTGACTCTCCAGTGTGCGGCAGTGCAGGGGTTACAGGGAGGGGTGATGTGGTGGCTCTCCAGTGTGTGGCAGTGCAGGGGTTACAGGCAGGGATGATGTGGTGACTCCCCAGTGTGTGGCAGTGCAGGGGTTACAGGCAGGGATGGTGTGGTGGCTCTCCAGTGTGTGGCAGTGCAGGGGTTACAGGCAGGGGGGATGTGGTGGCTCTCCAGTGTGTGGCAGTGCAGGGGTTACAGGCAGGGATGGTGTGGTGACTCTCCAGTGTGTGGCAGTGCAGGGGTTACAGGCAGGGATGATGTGGTGGCTCTCCAGTGTGTGGCAGTGCAGGGGTTACAGGCAGGGATGGTGTGGTGGCTCTCCAGTGTGTGGCAGTGCAGGGGTTACAGGCAGGGATGGTGTGGTGACTCTCCAGTGTGTGGCAGTGCAGGGGTTACAGGCAGGGATGATGTGGTGGCTCTCCAGTGTGTGGCAGTGCAGGGGTTACAGGCAGGGGTGATGTGGTGACTCTCCAGTGTGTGGCAGTGCAGGGGTTACAGGCAGGGATGGTGTGGTGACTCTCCAGTGTGTGGCAGTGCAGGGGTTACAGGCAGGGGTGATGTGGTGACTCTCCAGTGTGTGGCAGTGCAGGGGTTACAGGCAGGGATGGTGTGGTGGCTCTCCAGTGTGTGGCAGTGCAGAGGTTACAGGCAGGGATGGTGTGGTGACTCCCCAGTGTGTGGCAGTGCAGGGGTTACAGGCAGGGATGATGTGGTGACTCTCCAGTGTGTGGCAGTGCAGGGGTTACAGGCAGGGATGATGTGGTGGCTCTCCAGTGTGTGGCAGTGCAGAGGTTACAGGCAGGGATGATGTGGTGACTCTCCAGTGTGTGGCAGTGCAGGGGTTACAGGCAGGGATGATGTGGTGACTCTCCAGTGTGTGGCAGTGCAGGGGTTACAGGCAGGGATGATGTGGTGACTCTCCAGTGTGTGGCAGTGCAGGGGTTACAGGCAGGGATGGTGTGGTGGCTCTCCAGTGTGTGGCAGTGCAGAGGTTACAGGCAGGGATGGTGTGGTGACTCTCCAGTGTGTGGCAGTGCAGGGGTTACAGGCAGGGATGATGTGGTGGCTCTCCAGTGTGTGGCAGTGCAGAGGTTACAGGCAGGGATGGTGTGGTGACTCCCCAGTGTGTGGCAGTGCAGGGGTTACAGGCAGGGATGGTGTGGTGGCTCTCCAGTGTGTGGCAGTGCAGGGGTTACAGGCAGGGATGATGTGGTGGCTCTCCAGTGTGTGGCAGTGCAGGGGTTACAGGCAGGGATGATGTGGTGACTCTCCAGTGTGTGACAGTGCAGGGGTTACAGGCAGGGATGGTGTGGTGACTCTCCAGTGTGTGGCAGTGCAGGGGTTACAGGCAGGGATGATGTGGTGACTCTCCAGTGTGTGGCAGTGCAGGGGTTACAGGCAGGGATGATGTGGTGGCTCTCCAGTGTGTGGCAGTGCAGGGGTTACAGGCAGGGGTGATGTGGTGACTCCCCAGTGTGTGGCAGTGCAGGGGTTACAGGCAGGGATGGTGTGGTGACTCTCCAGTGTGTGGCAGTGCAGGGGTTACAGGCAGGGATGGTGTGGTAACTCTCCAGTGTGTGGCAGTGCAGGGGTTACAGGCAGGGATGGTGTGGTGGCTCTCCAGTGTGTGGCAGTGCAGGGGTTACAGGCAGGGATGGTGTGGTGACTCTCCAGTGTGTGGCAGTGCAGGGGTTACAGGCAGGGATGGTGTGGTGGCTCTCCAGTGTGTGGCAGTGCAGAGGTTACAGGCAGGGATGGTGTGGTGACTCTCCAGTGTGTGGCAGTGCAGGGGTTACAGGCAGGGATGATGTGGTGACTCTCCAGTGTGTGGCAGTGCAGGGGTTACAGGCAGGGATGATGTGGTGACTCTCCAGTGTGTGGCAGTGCAGGGGTTACAGGCAGGGATGGTGTGGTGGCTCTCCAGTGTGTGGCAGTGCAGAGGTTACAGGCAGGGATGGTGTGGTGACTCTCCAGTGTGTGGCAGTGCAGGGGTTACAGGCAGGGATGATGTGGTGGCTCTCCAGTGTGTGGCAGTGCAGAGGTTACAGGCAGGGATGGTGTGGTGACTCCCCAGTGTGTGGCAGTGCAGGGATTACAGGCAGGGGGGATGTGGTGACTCTCCAGTGTGTGGCAGTGCAGGGGTTACAGGCAGGGATGGTGTGGTGACTCTCCAGTGTGTGGCAGTGCAGGGGTTACAGGCAGGGATGATGTGGTGGCTCTCCAGTGTGTGGCAGTGCAGGGGTTACAGGCAGGGGTGGTGTGGTGACTCTCCAGTGTGTGGTAGTGCAGGGGTTACAGGCAGGGATGGTGTGGTGGCTCCCCAGTGTGTGGCAGTGCAGGGGTTACAGGCAGGGATGATGTGGTGACTCTCCAGTGTGTGGCAGTGCAGGGGTTACAGGCAGGGGGGATGTGGTGACTCTCCAGTGTGTGGCAGTGCAGGGGTTACAGGCAGGGATGGTGTGGTGGCTCTCCAGTGTGTGGCAGTGCAGGGGTTACAGGCAGGGATGGTGTGGTGGCTCTCCAGTGTGTGGCAGTGCAGGGGTTACAGGCAGGGATGATGTGGTGGCTCTCCAGTGTGTGGCAGTGCAGGGGTTACAGGCAGGGATGATGTGGTGACTCTCCAGTGTGTGACAGTGCAGGGGTTACAGGCAGGGATGGTGTGGTGACTCTCCAGTGTGTGGCAGTGCAGGGGTTACAGGCAGGGATGATGTGGTGACTCTCCAGTGTGTGGCAGTGCAGGGGTTACAGGCAGGGATGATGTGGTGGCTCTCCAGTGTGTGGCAGTGCAGGGGTTACAGGCAGGGGTGATGTGGTGACTCCCCAGTGTGTGGCAGTGCAGGGGTTACAGGCAGGGATGGTGTGGTGACTCTCCAGTGTGTGGCAGTGCAGGGGTTACAGGCAGGGATGGTGTGGTAACTCTCCAGTGTGTGGCAGTGCAGGGGTTACAGGCAGGGATGGTGTGGTGGCTCTCCAGTGTGTGGCAGTGCAGGGGTTACAGGCAGGGATGGTGTGGTGACTCTCCAGTGTGTGGCAGTGCAGGGGTTACAGGCAGGGATGGTGTGGTGGCTCTCCAGTGTGTGGCAGTGCAGGGGCTACAGGCAGGGATGATGTGGTGACTCTCCAGTGTGTGGCAGTGCAGGGGTTACAGGCAGGGATGATGTGGTGGCTCTCCAGTGTGTGGCAGTGCAGGGGTTACAGGCAGGGATGATGTGGTGGCTCTCCAGTGTGTGGCAGTGCAGGGGTTACAGGCAGGGATGATGTGGTGTGGTGGCTCTCCAGTGTGTGGCAGTGCAGGGGTTACAGGCAGGGATGGTGTGGTGACTCTCCAGTGTGTGGCAGTGCAGGGGTTACAGGCAGGGATGGTGTGGTGGCTCCCCAGTGTGTGGCAGTGCAGGGGTTACAGGCAGGGATGGTGTGGTGACTCCCCAGTGTGTGGCAGTGCAGGGGTTACAGGCAGGGATGGTGTGGTGGCTCCCCAGTGTGTGGCAGTGCAGGGGTTACAGGCAGGGATGATGTGGTGGCTCTCCAGTGTGTGGCAGTGCAGGGGTTACAGGCAGGTATGGTGTGGTGGCTCTCCAGTGTGTGGCAGTGCAGGGGTTACAGGCAGGGATGGTGTGGTGACTCTCCAGTGTGTGGCAGTGCAGGGGTTACAGGCAGGGATGGTGTGGTGGCTCTCCAGTGTGTGGCAGTGCAGGGGTTACAGGCAGGGATGATGTGGTGACTCCCCAGTGTGTGGCAGTGCAGGGGTTACAGGCAGGGATGGTGTGGTGACTCTCCAGTGTGTGGCAGTGCAGGGGTTACAGGCAGGGATGGTGTGGTGGCTCTCCAGTGTGTGGCAGTGCAGGGGTTACAGGCAGGGATGGTGTGGTGACTCTCCAGTGTGTGGCAGTGCAGGGGTTACAGGCAGGGATGATGTGGTGACTCTCCAGTGTGTGGCAGTGCAGGGGTTACAGGCAGGGATGATGTGGTGGCTCTCCAGTGTGTGACAGTGCAGGGGTTACAGGCAGGGGTGATGTGGTGACTCCCCAGTGTGTGGCAGTGCAGGGGTTACAGGCAGGGATGGTGTGGTGGCTCTCCAGTGTGTGGCAGTGCAGGGGTTACAGGCAGGGATGATGTGGTGACTCTCCAGTGTGTGGCAGTGCACAGGTTACAGGCAGGGATGGTGTGGTGGCTCTCCAGTGTGTGGCAGTGCAGGGGTTACAGGCAGGGATGATGTGGTGACTCTCCAGTGTGTGGCAGTGCAGGGGTTACAGGCAGGGATGATGTGGTGGCTCTCCAGTGTGTGGCAGTGCAGGGGTTACAGGCAGGGATGGTGTGGTGACTCTCCAGTGTGTGGCAGTGCAGGGGTTACAGGCAGGGATGATGTCGTGACTCCCCAGTGTGTGGCAGTGCAGGGGTTACAGGCAGGGATGGTGTGGTGACTCCCCAGTGTGTGGCAGTGCAGGGGTTACAGGCAGGGATGATGTGGTGGCTCTCCAGTGTGTGGAAGTGCAGGGGTTACAGGCAGGGATGGTGTGGTGGCTCTCCAGTGTGTGGCAGTGCAGGGGTTACAGGCAGGGATGGTGTGGTGACTCTCCAGTGTGTGGCAGTGCAGAGGTTACAGGCAGGGATGATGTGGTGACTCTCCAGTGTGTGGCAGTGCAGGGGTTACAGGCAGGGATGGTGTGGTGACTCTCCAGTGTGTGGCAGTGCAGGGGTTACAGGCAGAGGTGATGTGGTGACTCTCCAGTGTGTGGCAGTGCAGGGGTTACAGGCAGGGATGGTGTGGTGACTCTCCAGTGTGTGGCAGTGCAGGGGTTACAGGCAGGGATGATGTGGTGACTCTCCAGTGTGTGGCAGTGCAGGGGTTACAGGCAGGGGGGATGTGGTGACTCTCCAGTGTGTGGCAGTGCAGGGGTTACAGGCAGGGATGGTGTGGTGGCTCTCCAGTGTGTGGCAGTGCAGGGGTTACAGGCAGGGATGGTGTGGTGGCTCTCCAGTGTGTGGCAGTGCAGGGGTTACAGGCAGGGATGATGTGGTGTCTCTCCAGTGTGTTGCAGTGCAGGGGTTACAGGCAGGGATGGTGTGGTGGCTCTCCAGTGTGTGGCAGTGCAGGGGTTACAGGCAGGGATGATGTGGTGGCTCTCCAGTGTGTGGCAGTGCAGGGGTTACAGGCAGGGATGGTGTGGTGGCTCTCCAGTGTGTGGCAGTGCAGGGGTTACAGGCAGGGATGGTGTGGTGACTCTCCAGTGTGTGGCAGTGCAGGGGTTACAGGCAGGGATGATGTGGTGGCTCCCCAGTGTGTGGCAGTGCAGGGGTTACAGGCAGGGGATGATGTGGTGACTCTTCAGTGTGTGGCAGTGCAGGGGTTACAGGCAGGGATAATGTGGTGGCTCTCCAGTGTGTGGCAGTGCAGGGGTTACAGGCAGGGATGGTGTGGTGACTCTCCAGTGTGTGGCAGTGCAGGGGTTACAGGCAGGGATGGTGTGGTGACTCTCCAGTGTGTGGCAGTGCAGGGGTTACAGGCAGGGGGGATGTGGTGACTCTCCAGTGTGTGGCAGTGCAGGGGTTACAGGCAGGGATGATGTGTTGTGGTGACTCTCCAGTGTGTGGCAGTGCAGGGGTTACAGGCAGGGGGGGTGTGGTGTCTCTCCAGTGTGTGGCAGTGCAGGGGTTACAGGCAGGGATGATGTGGTGGCTCTCCAGTGTGTGGCAGTGCAGGGGTTACAGGCAGGGATGATGTGGTGGTTCCCCAGTGTGTGGCAGTGCAGGAGTTACAGGCAGGGGGGATGTGGTGGCTCTCCAGTGTGTGGCAGTGCAGGGGTTACAGGCAGGGGGCATGTGGTGACTCTCCAGTGTGTGGCAGTGCAGGGGTTACAGGCAGGGATGGTGTGGTGGCTCTCCAGTGTGTGGCAGTGCAGGGGTTACAGGCAGGGATGATGTGGTGACTCTCCAGTGTGTGGCAGTGCAGGGGTTACAGGCAGGGATGATGTGGTGACTCCCCAGTGTGTGGCAGTGCAGGGGTTACAGGCAGGGATGGTGTGGTGACTCTCCAGTGTGTGGCAGTGCAGGGGTTACAGGCAGGGATGGTGTGGTGACTCTCCAGTGTGTGGCAGTGCAGGGGTTACAGGCAGGGATGGTGTGGTGGCTCTCCAGTGTGTGGCAGTGCAGGGGTTACAGGCAGGGATGATGTGGTGACTCTCCAGTGTGTGGCAGTGCAGGGGTTACAGGCAGGGATGGTGTGGTGACTCTCCAGTGTGTGGCAGTGCAGGGGTTACAGGCAGGGATGGTGTGGTGGCTCTCCAGTGTGTGGTAGTGCAGGGGTTACAGGCAGGGGGGATGTGGTGGCTCCCCAGTGTGTGGCAGTGCAGGGGTTACAGGCAGGGATGATGTGGTGACTCTCCAGTGTGTGGCAGTGCAGGGGTTACAGGCAGGGATGGTGTGGTGACTCTCCAGTGTGTGGCAGTGCAGGGGTTACAGGCAGGGATGGTGTGGTGACTCTCCAGTGTGTGGCAGTGCGGGGGTTACAGGCAGGGATGGTGTGGTGGCTCTCCAGTGTGTGGCAGTGCAGGGGTTACAGGCAGGGGTGATGTGGTCGCTCTCCAGTGTGTGGCAGTGCAGGGGTTACAGGCAGGGATGATGTGGTGGCTCTCCAGTGTGTGGCAGTGCAGGGGTTACAGGCAGGGATGATGTGGTGTGGTGGCTCTCCAGTGTGTGGCAGTGCAGGGGTTACAGGCAGGGGTGATGTGGTGACTCTCCAGTGTGTGGCAGTGCAGGGGTTACAGGCAGGGGTGATGTGATGTGGTGACTCTCCAGTGTGTGGCAGTGCAGGGGTTACAGGCAGGGATGATGTGGTGGCTCCCCAGTGTGTGGCAGTGCAGGGGTTACAGGCAGGGATGATGTGGTGGCTCCCCAGTGTGTGGCAGTGCAGGGGTTACAGGCAGGGTGATGTAGTGACTCTCCAGTGCGTGGCAGTGCAGGGGTTACAGGCAGGGATGATATGGTGACTCTCCAGTGTGTGGCAGTGCAGGGGTTACAGGCAGGGATGATGTGGTGACTCCCCAGTGTGTGGCAGTGCAGGGGTTACAGGCAGGGATGATGTGGTGGCTCTCCAGTGTGTGGCAGTGCAGGGGTTACAGGCAGGGATGGTGTGGTGACTCTCCAGTGTGTGGCAGTGCAGGGGTTACAGGCAGGGATGGTGTGGTGACTCTCCAGTGTGTGGCAGTGCAGGGGTTACAGGCAGGGATGGTGTGGTGACTCTCCAGTGTGTGGCAGTGCAGGGGTTACAGGCAGGGATGATGTGGTGACTCTCCAGTGTGTGGCAGTGCAGGGGTTACAGGCAGGGATGGTGTGGTGACTCTCCAGTGTGTGGCAGTGCAGGGGTTACAGGCAGGGATGGTGTGGTGACTCTCCAGTGTGTGGCAGTGCAGGGGTTACAGGCAGGGATGGTGTGGTGACTCTCCAGTGTGTGGCAGTGCAGGGGTTACAGGCAGGGATGGTGTGGTGACTCTCCAGTGTGTGGCAGTGCAGGGGTTACAGGCAGGGATGGTGTGGTGACTCTCCAGTGTGTGGTAGTGCAGGGGTTACAGGCAGGGATGATGTGGTGGCTCTCCAGTGTGTGGCAGTGCAGGGGTTACAGGCAGAGGTGGTGTGGTGACTCTCCAGTGTGTGGCAGTGCGGGGGTTACAGGCAGGGATGGTGTGGTGGCTCCCCAGTGTGTGGCAGTGCAGGGGTTACAGGCAGGGATGATGTGGTGGCTCTCCAGTGTGTGGCAGTGCAGGGGTTACAGGCAGGGATGGTGTGGTGACTCCCCAGTGTGTGGCAGTGCAGGGGTTACAGGCAGGGATGATGTGGTGACTCCCCAGTGTGTGGCAGTGCAGGGGTTACAGGCAGGGATGATGTGGTGACTCCCCAGTGTGTGGCAGTGCAGGGGTTACAGGCAGGGGGGTGTGGTGACTCTCCAGTGTGTGGCAGTGCAGGGGTTACAGGCAGGGATGATGTGGTGGCTCTCCAGTGTGTGGCAGTGCAGGGGTTACAGGCAGGGATGATGTGGTGGCTCCCCAGTGTGTGGCAGTGCAGGAGTTACAGGCAGGGGGGATGTGGTGGCTCTCCAGTGTGTGGCAGTGCAGGGGTTACAGGCAGGGGGGATGTGGTGACTCTCCAGTGTGTGGCAGTGCAGGGGTTACAGGCAGGGATGGTGTGGTGGCTCTCCAGTGTGTGGCAGTGCAGGGGTTACAGGCAGGGATGATGTGGTGACTCTCCAGTGTGTGGCAGTGCAGGGGTTACAGGCAGGGATGATGTGGTGACTCCCCAGTGTGTGGCAGTGCAGGGGTTACAGGCAGGGATGGTGTGGTGACTCTCCAGTGTGTGGCAGTGCAGGGGTTACAGGCAGGGATGGTGTGGTGACTCTCCAGTGTGTGGCAGTGCAGGGGTTACAGGCAGGGATGGTGTGGTGGCTCTCCAGTGTGTGGCAGTGCAGGGGTTACAGGCAGGGATGATGTGGTGACTCTCCAGTGTGTGGCAGTGCAGGGGTTACAGGCAGGGATGATGTGGTGACTCTCCAGTGTGTGGCAGTGCAGGGGTTACAGGCAGGGATGGTGTGGTGGCTCTCCAGTGTGTGGTAGTGCAGGGGTTACAGGCAGGGGGGATGTGGTGGCTCCCCAGTGTGTGGCAGTGCAGGGGTTACAGGCAGGGATGATGTGGTGACTCTCCAGTGTGTGGCAGTGCAGGGGTTACAGGCAGGGATGGTGTGGTGACTCTCCAGTGTGTGGCAGTGCAGGGGTTACAGGCAGGGATGATGTGGTGACTCTCCAGTGTGTGGCAGTGCAGGGGTTACAGGCAGGGATGGTGTGGTGACTCTCCAGTGTGTGGTAGTGCAGGGGTTACAGGCAGGGATGATGTGGTGACTCTCCAGTGTGTGGCAGTGCAGGGGTTACAGGCAGGGATGATGTGGTGACTCTCCAGTGTGTGGCAGTGCAGGGGTTACAGGCAGGGATGGTGTGGTGGCTCTCCAGTGTGTGGCAGTGCAGAGGTTACAGGCAGGGATGGTGTGGTGACTCTCCAGTGTGTGGCAGTGCAGGGGTTACAGGCAGGGATGATGTGGTGGCTCTCCAGTGTGTGGCAGTGCAGAGGTTACAGGCAGGGATGGTGTGGTGACTCCCCAGTGTGTGGCAGTGCAGGGATTACAGGCAGGGGGGATGTGGTGACTCTCCAGTGTGTGGCAGTGCAGGGGTTACAGGCAGGGATGGTGTGGTGACTCTCCAGTGTGTGGCAGTGCAGGGGTTACAGGCAGGGATGATGTGGTGGCTCTCCAGTGTGTGGCAGTGCAGGGGTTACAGGCAGGGGTGGTGTGGTGACTCTCCAGTGTGTGGTAGTGCAGGGGTTACAGGCAGGGATGGTGTGGTGGCTCCCCAGTGTGTGGCAGTGCAGGGGTTACAGGCAGGGATGATGTGGTGACTCTCCAGTGTGTGGCAGTGCAGGGGTTACAGGCAGGGGGGATGTGGTGACTCTCCAGTGTGTGGCAGTGCAGGGGTTACAGGCAGGGATGGTGTGGTGGCTCTCCAGTGTGTGGCAGTGCAGGGGTTACAGGCAGGGATGGTGTGGTGGCTCTCCAGTGTGTGGCAGTGCAGGGGTTACAGGCAGGGATGATGTGGTGGCTCTCCAGTGTGTGGCAGTGCAGGGGTTACAGGCAGGGATGATGTGGTGACTCTCCAGTGTGTGACAGTGCAGGGGTTACAGGCAGGGATGGTGTGGTGACTCTCCAGTGTGTGGCAGTGCAGGGGTTACAGGCAGGGATGATGTGGTGACTCTCCAGTGTGTGGCAGTGCAGGGGTTACAGGCAGGGATGATGTGGTGGCTCTCCAGTGTGTGGCAGTGCAGGGGTTACAGGCAGGGGTGATGTGGTGACTCCCCAGTGTGTGGCAGTGCAGGGGTTACAGGCAGGGATGGTGTGGTGACTCTCCAGTGTGTGGCAGTGCAGGGGTTACAGGCAGGGATGGTGTGGTAACTCTCCAGTGTGTGGCAGTGCAGGGGTTACAGGCAGGGATGGTGTGGTGGCTCTCCAGTGTGTGGCAGTGCAGGGGTTACAGGCAGGGATGGTGTGGTGACTCTCCAGTGTGTGGCAGTGCAGGGGTTACAGGCAGGGATGGTGTGGTGGCTCTCCAGTGTGTGGCAGTGCAGGGGTTACAGGCAGGGATGATGTGGTGACTCTCCAGTGTGTGGCAGTGCAGGGGTTACAGGCAGGGATGATGTGGTGGCTCTCCAGTGTGTGGCAGTGCAGGGGTTACAGGCAGGGATGATGTGGTGGCTCTCCAGTGTGTGGCAGTGCAGGGGTTACAGGCAGGGATGATGTGGTGTGGTGGCTCTCCAGTGTGTGGCAGTGCAGGGGTTACAGGCAGGGATGGTGTGGTGACTCTCCAGTGTGTGGCAGTGCAGGGGTTACAGGCAGGGATGGTGTGGTGGCTCCCCAGTGTGTGGCAGTGCAGGGGTTACAGGCAGGGATGGTGTGGTGACTCCCCAGTGTGTGGCAGTGCAGGGGTTACAGGCAGGGATGGTGTGGTGGCTCCCCAGTGTGTGGCAGTGCAGGGGTTACAGGCAGGGATGATGTGGTGGCTCTCCAGTGTGTGGCAGTGCAGGGGTTACAGGCAGGTATGGTGTGGTGGCTCTCCAGTGTGTGGCAGTGCAGGGGTTACAGGCAGGGATGGTGTGGTGACTCTCCAGTGTGTGGCAGTGCAGGGGTTACAGGCAGGGATGGTGTGGTGGCTCTCCAGTGTGTGGCAGTGCAGGGGTTACAGGCAGGGATGATGTGGTGACTCCCCAGTGTGTGGCAGTGCAGGGGTTACAGGCAGGGATGGTGTGGTGACTCTCCAGTGTGTGGCAGTGCAGGGGTTACAGGCAGGGATGGTGTGGTGGCTCTCCAGTGTGTGGCAGTGCAGGGGTTACAGGCAGGGATGGTGTGGTGACTCTCCAGTGTGTGGCAGTGCAGGGGTTACAGGCAGGGATGATGTGGTGACTCTCCAGTGTGTGACAGTGCAGGGGTTACAGGCAGGGATGATGTGGTGGCTCTCCAGTGTGTGACAGTGCAGGGGTTACAGGCAGGGGTGATGTGGTGACTCCCCAGTGTGTGGCAGTGCAGGGGTTACAGGCAGGGATGGTGTGGTGGCTCTCCAGTGTGTGGCAGTGCAGGGGTTACAGGCAGGGATGATGTGGTGACTCTCCAGTGTGTGGCAGTGCAGGGGTTACAGGCAGGGATGATGTGGTGGCTCTCCAGTGTGTGGCAGTGCAGGGGTTACAGGCAGGGATGGTGTGGTGACTCTCCAGTGTGTGGCAGTGCAGGGGTTACAGGCAGGGATGATGTCGTGACTCCCCAGTGTGTGGCAGTGCAGGGGTTACAGGCAGGGATGGTGTGGTGACTCCCCAGTGTGTGGCAGTGCAGGGGTTACAGGCAGGGATGATGTGGTGGCTCTCCAGTGTGTGGCAGTGCAGGGGTTACAGGCAGGGATGGTGTGGTGGCTCTCCAGTGTGTGGCAGTGCAGGGGTTACAGGCAGGGATGGTGTGGTGACTCTCCAGTGTGTGGCAGTGCAGGGGTTACAGGCAGGGATGATGTGGTGACTCTCCAGTGTGTGGCAGTGCAGGGGTTACAGGCAGGGATGGTGTGGTGACTCTCCAGTGTGTGGCAGTGCAGGGGTTACAGGCAGAGGTGATGTGGTGACTCTCCAGTGTGTGGCAGTGCAGGGGTTACAGGCAGGGATGGTGTGGTGACTCTCCAGTGTGTGGCAGTGCAGGGGTTACAGGCAGGGATGATGTGGTGACTCTCCAGTGTGTGGCAGTGCAGGGGTTACAGGCAGGGGGGATGTGGTGACTCTCCAGTGTGTGGCAGTGCAGGGGTTACAGGCAGGGATGGTGTGGTGGCTCTCCAGTGTGTGGCAGTGCAGGGGTTACAGGCAGGGATGGTGTGGTGGCTCTCCAGTGTGTGGCAGTGCAGGGGTTACAGGCAGGGATGATGTGGTGGCTCTCCAGTGTGTGGCAGTGCAGGGGTTACAGGCAGGGATGGTGTGGTGGCTCTCCAGTGTGTGGCAGTGCAGGGGTTACAGGCAGGGATGATGTGGTGGCTCTCCAGTGTGTGGCAGTGCAGGGGTTACAGGCAGGGATGGTGTGGTGGCTCTCCAGTGTGTGGCAGTGCAGGGGTTATAGGCAGGGATGGTGTGGTGACTCTCCAGTGTGTGGCAGTGCAGGGGTTACAGGCAGGGATGATGTGGTGGCTCCCCAGTGTGTGGCAGTGCAGGGGTTACAGGCAGGGGATGATGTGGTGACTCTTCAGTGTGTGGCAGTGCAGGGGTTACAGGCAGGGATAATGTGGTGGCTCTCCAGTGTGTGGCAGTGCAGGGGTTACAGGCAGGGATGGTGTGGTGACTCTCCAGTGTGTGGCAGTGCAGGGGTTACAGGCAGGGGGGATGTGGTGACTCTCCAGTGTGTGGCAGTGCAGGGGTTACAGGCAGGGATGATGTGTTGTGGTGACTCTCCAGTGTGTGGCAGTGCAGGGGTTACAGGCAGGGGGGGTGTGGTGTCTCTCCAGTGTGTGGCAGTGCAGGGGTTACAGGCAGGGATGATGTGGTGGCTCTCCAGTGTGTGGCAGTGCAGGGGTTACAGGCAGGGATGATGTGGTGGCTCCCCAGTGTGTGGCAGTGCAGGAGTTACAGGCAGGGGGGATGTGGTGGCTCTCCAGTGTGTGGCAGTGCAGGGGTTACAGGCAGGGGGGATGTGGTGACTCTCCAGTGTGTGGCAGTGCAGGGGTTACAGGCAGGGATGGTGTGGTGGCTCTCCAGTGTGTGGCAGTGCAGGGGTTACAGGCAGGGATGATGTGGTGACTCTCCAGTGTGTGGCAGTGCAGGGGTTACAGGCAGGGATGATGTGGTGACTCCCCAGTGTGTGGCAGTGCAGGGGTTACAGGCAGGGATGGTGTGGTGACTCTCCAGTGTGTGGCAGTGCAGGGGTTACAGGCAGGGATGGTGTGGTGACTCTCCAGTGTGTGGCAGTGCAGGGGTTACAGGCAGGGATGGTGTGGTGGCTCTCCAGTGTGTGGCAGTGCAGGGGTTACAGGCAGGGATGATGTGGTGACTCTCCAGTGTGTTGCAGTGCAGGGGTTACAGGCAGGGATGGTGTGGTGACTCTCCAGTGTGTGGCAGTGCAGGGGTTACAGGCAGGGATGGTGTGGTGGCTCTCCAGTGTGTGGTAGTGCAGGGGTTACAGGCAGGGGGGATGTGGTGGCTCCCCAGTGTGTGGCAGTGCAGGGGTTACAGGCAGGGATGATGTGGTGACTCTCCAGTGTGTGGCAGTGCAGGGGTTACAGGCAGGGATGGTGTGGTGACTCTCCAGTGTGTGGCAGTGCAGGGGTTACAGGCAGGGATGGTGTGGTGGCTCTCCAGTGTGTGGCAGTGCAGGGGTTACAGGCAGGGGTGGTGTGGTTACTCTCCAGTGTGTGGCAGTGCAGGGGTTACAGGCAGGGGTGATGTGATGTGGTGACTCTCCAGTGTGTGGCAGTGCAGGGGTTACAGGCAGGGGTGATGTGATGTGGTGACTCTCCAGTGTGTGGCAGTGCAGGGGTTACAGGCAGGGATGATGTGGTGGCTCCCCAGTGTGTGGCAGTGCAGGGGTTACAGGCAGGGATGATGTGGTGGCTCCCCAGTGTGTGGCAGTGCAGGGGTTACAGGCAGGGTGATGTAGTGACTCTCCAGTGCGTGGCAGTGCAGGGGTTACAGGCAGGGATGATATGGTGACTCTCCAGTGTGTGGCAGTGCAGGGGTTACAGGCAGGGATGATGTGGTGACTCCCCAGTGTGTGGCAGTGCAGGGGTTACAGGCAGGGATGATGTGGTGGCTCTCCAGTGTGTGGCAGTGCAGGGGTTACAGGCAGGGATGGTGTGGTGACTCTCCAGTGTGTGGCAGTGCAGGGGTTACAGGCAGGGATGGTGTGGTGACTCTCCAGTGTGTGGCAGTGCAGGGGTTACAGGCAGGGATGGTGTGGTGACTCTCCAGTGTGTGGCAGTGCAGGGGTTACAGGCAGGGATGATGTGGTGACTCTCCAGTGTGTGGCAGTGCAGGGGTTACAGGCAGGGATGGTGTGGTGACTCTCCAGTGTGTGGCAGTGCAGGGGTTACAGGCAGGGATGGTGTGGTGACTCTCCAGTGTGTGGCAGTGCAGGGGTTACAGGCAGGGATGGTGTGGTGACTCTCCAGTGTGTGGCAGTGCAGGGGTTACAGGCAGGGATGGTGTGGTGACTCTCCAGTGTGTGGCAGTGCAGGGGTTACAGGCAGGGATGGTGTGGTGACTCTCCAGTGTGTGGTAGTGCAGGGGTTACAGGCAGGGATGATGTGGTGGCTCTCCAGTGTGTGGCAGTGCAGGGGTTACAGGCAGAGGTGGTGTGGTGACTCTCCAGTGTGTGGCAGTGCGGGGGTTACAGGCAGGGATGGTGTGGTGGCTCCCCAGTGTGTGGCAGTGCAGGGGTTACAGGCAGGGATGATGTGGTGGCTCTCCAGTGTGTGGCAGTGCAGGGGTTACAGGCAGGGATGGTGTGGTGACTCCCCAGTGTGTGGCAGTGCAGGGGTTACAGGCAGGGATGATGTGGTGACTCCCCAGTGTGTGGCAGTGCAGGGGTTACAGGCAGGGATGATGTGGTGACTCCCCAGTGTGTGGCAGTGCAGGGGTTACAGGCAGGGGGGTGTGGTGACTCTCCAGTGTGTGGCAGTGCAGGGGTTACAGGCAGGGATGATGTGGTGGCTCTCCAGTGTGTGGCAGTGCAGGGGTTACAGGCAGGGATGATGTGGTGGCTCCCCAGTGTGTGGCAGTGCAGGAGTTACAGGCAGGGGGGATGTGGTGGCTCTCCAGTGTGTGGCAGTGCAGGGGTTACAGGCAGGGGGGATGTGGTGACTCTCCAGTGTGTGGCAGTGCAGGGGTTACAGGCAGGGATGGTGTGGTGGCTCTCCAGTGTGTGGCAGTGCAGGGGTTACAGGCAGGGATGATGTGGTGACTCTCCAGTGTGTGGCAGTGCAGGGGTTACAGGCAGGGATGATGTGGTGACTCCCCAGTGTGTGGCAGTGCAGGGGTTACAGGCAGGGATGGTGTGGTGACTCTCCAGTGTGTGGCAGTGCAGGGGTTACAGGCAGGGATGGTGTGGTGACTCTCCAGTGTGTGGCAGTGCAGGGGTTACAGGCAGGGATGGTGTGGTGGCTCTCCAGTGTGTGGCAGTGCAGGGGTTACAGGCAGGGATGATGTGGTGACTCTCCAGTGTGTGGCAGTGCAGGGGTTACAGGCAGGGATGATGTGGTGACTCTCCAGTGTGTGGCAGTGCAGGGGTTACAGGCAGGGATGGTGTGGTGGCTCTCCAGTGTGTGGTAGTGCAGGGGTTACAGGCAGGGGGGATGTGGTGGCTCCCCAGTGTGTGGCAGTGCAGGGGTTACAGGCAGGGATGATGTGGTGACTCTCCAGTGTGTGGCAGTGCAGGGGTTACAGGCAGGGATGGTGTGGTGACTCTCCAGTGTGTGGCAGTGCAGGGGTTACAGGCAGGGATGGTGTGGTGGCTCTCCAGTGTGTGGCAGTGCAGGGGTTACAGGCAGGGGTGGTGTGGTGACTCTCCAGTGTGTGGCAGTGCAGGGGTTACAGGCAGGGGTGATGTGATGTGGTGACTCTCCAGTGTGTGGCAGTGCAGGGGTTACAGGCAGGGATGATGTGGTGGCTCCCCAGTGTGTGGCAGTGCAGGGGTTACAGGCAGGGATGATGTGGTGGCTCCCCAGTGTGTGGCAGTGCAGGGGTTACAGGCAGGGTGATGTGGTGACTCTCCAGTGCGTGGCAGTGCAGGGGTTACAGGCAGGGATGATATGGTGACTCTCCAGTGTGTGGCAGTGCAGGGGTTACAGGCAGGGATGATGTGGTGACTCCCCAGTGTGTGGCAGTGCAGGGGTTACAGGCAGGGGTGGTGTGGTGACTCTCCAGTGTGTGGCAGTGCAGGGGTTACAGGCAGGGATGATGTGGTGGCTCTCCAGTGTGTGGCAGTGCAGGGGTTACAGGCAGGGATGGTGTGGTGACTCTCCAGTGTGTGGCAGTGCAGGGGTTACAGGCAGAGGTGGTGTGGTGACTCTCCAGTGTGTGGCAGTGCGGGGGTTACAGGCAGGGATGGTGTGGTGGCTCCCCAGTGTGTGGCAGTGCAGGGGTTACAGGCAGGGATGATGTGGTGGCTCTCCAGTGTGTGGCAGTGCAGGGGTTACAGGCAGGGATGGTGTGGTGACTCCCCAGTGTGTGGCAGTGCAGGGGTTACAGGCAGGGATGGTGTGGTGACTCCCCAGTGTGTGGCAGTGCAGGGGTTACAGGCAGGGGGGTTTGGTGGCTCTCCAGTGTGTGGCAGTGCAGGGGTTACAGGGAGGGATGATGTGGTGACTCTCCAGTGTGTGGCAGTGCAGGGGTTACAGGCAGGGATGATGTGGTGGCTCTCCAGTGTGTGGCAGTGCAGGGGTTACAGGCAGGGGGGATGTGGTGGCTCTCCAGTGTGTGGCAGTGCAGGGGTTACAGGCAGTGATGGTGTGGTGGCTCTCCAGTGTGTGGCAGTGCAGGGGTTACAGGCAGGGATGATGTGGTGACTCCCCAGTGTGTGGCAGTGCAGGGGTTACAGGCAGGGATGATGTGGTGACTCTCCAGTGTGTGGCAGTGCAGGGGTTACAGGCAGGGATGATGTGGTGTCTCCCCAGTGTGTGGCAGTGCAGGGGTTACAGGCAGGGGTGATGTGGTGTCTCCCCAGTGTGTGGCAGTGCAGGGGTTACAGGCAGGGATGGTGTGGTGACTCCCCAGTGTGTGGCAGTGCAAGGGTTACAGGCAGGGATGATGTGGTGACTCTCCAGTGTGTGGCAGTGCAGGGGTTACAGGCAGGGATGATGTGGTGACTCTCCAGTGTGTGGCAGTGCAGGGGTTACAGGCAGGGATGGTGTGGTGGCTCCCCAGTGTGTGGCAGTGCAGGGGTTACAGGCATGGATGGTGTGGTGGCTCTCCAGTGTGTGGCAGTGCAGGGGTTACAGGCAGGGATGGTGTGGTGGCTCTCCAGTGTGTGGCAGTGCAGGGGTTACAGGCTGGGATGGTGTGGTGGCTCCCCAGTGTGTGGCAGTGCAGGGGTTACAGGCAGGGAGGATGTGGTGACTCTCCAGTGTGTGGCAGTGCAGGGGTTACAGGCAGGGATGGTGTGGTGGCTCTCCAGTGTGTGGCAGTGCAGGGGTTACAGGCAGGGATGGTGTGGTGGCTCTCCAGTGTGTGGCAGTGCAGGGGTTACAGGCAGGGGTGGTGTGGTGGCTCTCCAGTGTGTGGCAGTGCAGGGGTTACTGGCAGGGATAGTGTGGTGACTCTCCAGTGTGTGGCAGTGCAGGGGTTACAGGCAGGGATGGTGTGGTGACTCTCCAGTGTGTGGCAGTGCAGGGGTTACAGGCAGGGATGATGTGGTGACTCTCCAGTGTGTGGCAGTGCAGGGGTTACAGGCAGGGATGGTGTGGTGGCTCTCCAGTGTGTGGCAGTGCAGGGGTTACAGGGAGGGATGATGTGGTGACTCTCCAGTGTGTGGCAGTGCAGGGGTTACAGGCAGGGGTGATGTGGTGGCTCTCCAGTGTGTGGCAGTGCAGGGGTTACAGGCAGGGATGATGTGGTGGCTCTCCAGTGTGTGGCAGTGCAGGGGTTACAGGCAGGGGTGATGTGGTGACTCTCCAGTGTGTGGCAGTGCAGGGGTTACAGGCAGGGATGGTGTGGTGGCTCTCCAGTGTGTGGCAGTGCAGGGGTTACAGGCAGGGATGGTGTGGTGGCTCTCCAGTGTGTGGCAGTGCAGGGGTTACAGGCAGGGGTGATGTGGTGGCTCTCCAGTGTGTGGCAGTGCAGGGGTTACAGGCAGGGATGATGTGGTGGCTCCCCAGTGTGTGGCAGTGCAGGGGTTACAGGCAGGGATGGTGTGGTGACTCTCCAGTGTGTGGCAGTGCAGGGGTTACAGGCAGGGATGATGTGGTGACTCTCCAGTGTGTGGTAGTGCAGGGGTTACAGGCAGGGATGATGTGGTGACTCCCCAGTGTGTGGCAGTGCAGGGGTTACAGGCAGGGTGATGTTGTGACTCTCCAGTGTGTGGCAGTGCAGGGGTTACAGGCAGGGATGATGTGGTGGCTCTCCAGTGTGTGGCAGTGCAGGGGTTACAGGCAGGGATGATGTGGTGACTCTCCAGTGTGTGGCAGTGCAGGGGTTACAGGCAGGGATGGTGTGGTGGCTCTCCAGTGTGTGGCAGTGCAGGGGTTACAGGCAGGGGTGGTGTGGTGGCTCTCCAGTGTGTTGCAGTGCAGGGGTTACAGGCAGGGATGATGTGGTGACTCCCCAGTGTGTGGCAGTGCAGGGGTTACAGGCAGGGATGGTGTGGTGGCTCTCCAGTGTGTGGCAGTGCAGGGGTTACAGGCAGGGATGATGTGGTGACTCTCCAGTGTGTGGCAGTGCAGGGGTTACAGGCAGGGATGATGTGGTGACTCTCCAGTGTGTGGCAGTGCAGGGGTTACAGGCAGGGGTGATGTGGTGGCTCTCCAGTGTGTGGCAGTGCAGGGGTTACAGGCAGGGATGGTGTGGTGACTCCCCAGTGTGTGGTAGTGCAGGGGTTACATGCAGGGATGGTGTGGTGACTCTCCAGTGTGTGGCAGTGCAGGGGTTACAGGCAGGGGTGATGTGGTGGCTCTCCAGTGTGTGGCAGTGCAGGGGTTACAGGCAGGGATGATGTGGTGACTCTCCAGTGTGTGGCAGTGCAGGGGTTACAGGCAGGGATGATGTGGTGACTCTCCAGTGTGTGGCAGTGCAGGGGTTACAGGCAGGGATGGTGTGGTGGCTCTCCAGTGTGTGGCAGTGCAGGGGTTACAGGCAGGGATGATGTGGTGACTCTCCAGTGTGTGGCAGTGCAAGGGTTACAGGTAGGGATGATGTGGTGACTCTCCAGTGTGTGGCAGTGCAGGGGTTACAGGTAGGGGTGATGTGGTGTCTCTCCAGTGTGTGGCAGTGCAGGGGTTACAGGCAGGGGTGATGTGGTGACTGTCCAGTGTGTGGCAGTGCAGGGGTTACATGCAGGGATGATGTGGTGGCTCTCCAGTGTGTGGCAGTGCAGGGGTTACAGGGAGGGGTGATGTGGTGACTCTCCAGTGTGTGGCAGTGCAGGGGTTACAGGCAGGGGTGATGTGGTGGCTCTCCAGTGTGTGGCAGTGCAGGGGTTACAGGCAGGGATGGTGTGGTGACTCCCCAGTGTGTGGCAGTGCAGGGGTTACAGGGAGGGATGATGTGGTGGCTCTCCAATGTGTGGCAGTGCAGGGGTTACAGGCAGGGGGGATGTGGTGACTCTCCAGTGTGTGGCAGTGCAGGGGTTACAGGCAGGGATGATGTGGTGGCTCCCCAGTGTGTGGCAGTGCAGGGGTTACAGGCAGGGGGGATGTGGTGGCTCTCCAGTGTGTGGCAGTGCAGGGGTTACAGGCAGGGATGGTGTGGTGGCTCTCCAGTGTGTGGCAGTGCAGGGGTTACAGGGAGGGATGATGTGGTGACTCTCCAGTGTGTGGCAGTGCAGGGGTTACAGGCAGGGATGGTGTGGTGGCTCTCCAGTGTGTGGCAGTGCAGGGGTTACAGGCAGGGATGGTGTGGTGACTCTCCAGTGTGTGGCAGTGCAGGGGTTACAGGCAGGGATGGTGTGGTGACTCTCCAGTGTGTGGCAGTGCAGGGGTTACAGGCAGGGAGGATGTGGTGACTCTCCAGTGTGTGGCAGTGCAGGGGTTACAGGCAGGGGTGATGTGGTGACTCTCCAGTGTGTGGCAGTGCAGGGGTTACAGGCAGGGGTGATGTGGTGACTCTCCAGTGTGTGGCAGTGCAGGGGTTACAGGCAGGGGTGATGTGGTGACTCCCCAGTGTGTGGCAGTGCAGGGGTTACAGGCAGGGATGGTGTGGTGACTCTCCAGTGTGTGGCAGTGCAGGGGTTACAGGCAGGGATGGTGTGGTGGCTCCCCAGTGTGTGGCAGTGCAGGGGTTACAGGCAGGGATGGTGTGGTGACTCTCCAGTGTGTGGCAGTGCAGGGGTTACAGGCAGGGATGGTGTGGTGGCTCTCCAGTGTGTGGCAGTGCAGGGGTTACAGGCAGGGATGGTGTGGTGACTCTCCAGTGTGTGGCAGTGCAGGGGTTACAGGCAGGGATGGTGTGGTGACTCTCCAGTGTGTGGCAGTGCAGGGGTTACAGGCAGGGAGGATGTGGTGACTCTCCAGTGTGTGGCAGTGCAGGGGTTACAGGCAGGGGTGATGTGGTGACTCTCCAGTGTGTGGCAGTGCAGGGGTTACAGGCAGGGGTGATGTGGTGACTCTCCAGTGTGTGGCAGTGCAGGGGTTACAGGCAGGGGTGATGTGGTGACTCCCCAGTGTGTGGCAGTGCAGGGGTTACAGGCAGGGGTGGTGTGGTGACTCTCCAGTGTGTGGCAGTGCAGGGGTTACAGGCAGGGATGGTGTGGTGGCTCCCCAGTGTGTGGCAGTGCAGGGGTTACAGGCAGGGATGGTGTGGTGACTCTCCAGTGTGTGGCAGTGCAGGGGTTACAGGCAGGGATGGTGTGGTGACTCTCCAGTGTGTGGCAGTGCAGGGGTTACAGGCAGGGGGGATGTGGTGACTCTCCAGTGTTTGGCAGTGCAGGGGTTACAGGCAGGGATGATGTGGTGACTCCCCAGTGTGTGGCAGTGCAGGGGTTACAGGCAGGGATGGTGTGGTGGCTCCCCAGTGTGTGGCAGTGCAGGGGTTACAGGCAGGGATGATGTGGTGGCTCTCCAGTGTGTGGCAGTGCAGGGGTTACAGGCAGGGATGGTGTGGTGACTCTCCAGTGTGTGGTAGTGGAGGGGTTACAGGCAGGGATGATGTGGTGGCTCTCCAGTGTGCGGCAGTGCAGGGGTTACAGGCAGGGATGGTGTGGTGACTCTCCAGTGTGTGGCAGTGCAGGGGTTACAGGCAGGGATGGTGTGGTGGCTCTCCAGTGTGTGGCAGTGCAGGGGTTACAGGCAGGGATGGTGTGGTGGCTCTCCAGTGTGTGGTAGTGCAGGGGTTACAGGCAGGGATGATGTGGTGACTCTCCAGTGTGTGGCAGTGCAGGGGTTACAGGCAGGGATGGTGTGGTGACTCTCCAGTGTGTGGCAGTGCAGGGGTTACAGGCAGGGATGGTATGGTGGCTCCCCAGTGTGTGGCAGTGCAGGGGTTACAGGCAGGGATGGTGTGGTGACTCTCCAGTGTGTGGCAGTGCAGGGGTTACAGGCAGGGATGGTGTGGTGGCTCTCCAGTGTGTGGCAGTGCAGGGGTTACAGGCAGGGATGATGTGGTGACTCTCCAGTGTGTGGCAGTGCAGGGGTTACAGGCAGGGATGATGTGGTGACTCTCCAGTGTGTGGCAGTGCAGGGGTTACAGGCAGGGATGGTGTGGTGACTCTCCAGTGTGTGGCAGTGCAGGGGTTACAGGGAGGGGTGATGTGGTGGCTCTCCAGTGTGTGGCAGTGCAGGGGTTACAGGCAGGGATGGTGTGGTGACTCTCCAGTGTGTGGCAGTGCAGGGGTTACAGGCAGGGATGGTGTGGTGACTCTCCAGTGTGTGGCAGTGCACAGGTTACAGGGAGGGGTGATGTGGTGGCTCTCCAGTGTGTGGCAGTGCAGGGGTTACAGGCAGGGGTGATGTGGTGACTCTCCAGTGTGTGGCAGTGCAGGGTTTACAGGCAGGGATGATGTGGTGACTCTCCAGTGTGTGGCAGTGCAGGGGTTACAGGGAGGGGTGATGTGGTGGCTCTCCAGTGTGTGGCAGTGCAGGGGTTACAGGCAGGGATGGTGTGGTGACTCTCCAGTGTGTGGCAGTGCAGGGGTTACAGGCAGGGATGGTGTGGTGACTCTCCAGTGTGTGGCAGTGCAGGGGTTACAGGGAGGGGTGATGTGGTGGCTCTCCAGTGTGTGGCAGTGCAGGGGTTACAGGCAGGGGTGATGTGGTGACTCTCCAGTGTGTGGCAGTGCAGGGGTTACAGGCAGGGATGATGTGGTGACTCTCCAGTGTGTGGCAGTGCAGGGGTTACAGGCAGGGATGGTGTGGTGGCTCTCCAGTGTGTGGCAGTGCAGGGGTTACAGGCAGGGATGGTGTGGTGACTCTCCAGTGTGTGGCAGTGCAGGGGTTACAGGGCGGGATGATGTGGTGGCTCTCCAGTGTGTGGCAGTGCAGGGGTTACAGGCAGGTATGGTGTGGTGGCTCTCCAGTGTGTGGCAGTGCAGGGGTTACAGGCAGGGATGATGTGGTGGCTCTCCAGTGTGTGGCAGTGCAGGGGTTACAGGCAGGGGTGATGTGGTGACTCTCCAGTGTGTGGCAGTGCAGGGGTTACAGGCAGGGATGATGTGGTGACTCTCCAGTGTGTGGCAGTGCAGGGGTTACAGGCAGGGATGGTGTGGTGGCTCTCCAGTGTGTGGCAGTGCAGGGGTTACAGGCAGGGATGGTGTGGTGACTCTCCAGTGTGTGGCAGTGCAGGGGTTACAGGGCGGGATGATGTGGTGGCTCTCCAGTGTGTGGCAGTGCAGGGGTTACAGGCAGGTATGGTGTGGTGGCTCTCCAGTGTGTGGCAGTGCAGGGGTTACAGGCAGGGATGATGTGGTGACTCTCCAGTGTGTGGCAGTGCAGGGGTTACAGGCAGGGATGGTGTGGTGGCTCTCCAGTGTGTGGCAGTGCAGGGGTTACAGGCAGGGATGATGTGGTGACTCCCCAGTGTGTGGCAGTGCAGGGGTTACAGGCAGGGCTGATGTGGTGGCTCTCCAGTGTGTGGCAGTGCAGGGGTTACAGGCAGGGATGATGTGGTGGCTCCCCAGTGTGTGGCAGTGCAGGGGTTACAGGCAGGGATGATGTGGTGACTCTCCAGTGTGTGGCAGTGCAGGGGTTACAGGCAGGGATGGTGTGGTGGCTCTCCAGTGTGTGGCAGTGCAGGGGTTACAGGCAGGGATGATATGGTGACTCTCCAGTGTGTGGCAGTGCAGGGGTTACAGGCAGGGGTGATGTGGTGACTCTCCAGTGTGTGGCAGTGCAGGGGTTATAGGCAGGGATGATGTGGTGACTCTCCAGTGTGTGGCAGTGCAGGGGTTACAGGCAGGGATGGTGTGGTGGCTCTCCAGTGTGTGGCAGTGCAGGGGTTACAGACAGGGATGGTGTGGTGGCTCCCCAGTGTGTGGCAGTGCAGGGGTTACAGGCAGGGATGGTGTGGTGGCTCTCCAGTGTGTGGCAGTGCAGGGGTTACAGGCAGGGATGGTGTGGTGACTCCCCAGTGTGTGGCAGTGCAGGGGTTACAGGCAGGGATGGTGTGGTGACTCTCCAGTGTGTGGCAGTGCAGGGGTTACAGGCAGGGGTGATGTGGTGGCTCCCCAGTGTGTGGCAGTGCAGGAGTTACAGGCAGGGGGGATGTGGTGACTCTCCAGTGTGCGGCAGTGCAGGGGTTACAGGCAGGGATGGTGTGGTGACTCTCCAGTGTGTGGCAGTGCAGGGGTTACAGGCAGGGATGATGTGGTGGCTCCCCAGTGTGTGGCAGTGCAGGAGTTACAGGCAGGGGGGATGTGGTGACTCTCCAGTGTGTGGCAGTGCAGGGGTTACAGGCAGGGATGGTGTGGTGACTCTCCAGTGTGTGGCAGTGCAGGGGTTACAGGCAGGGGTGGTGTGGTGACTCTCCAGTGTGTGGCAGTGCAGGGGTTACAGGCAGGGATGGTGTGGTGGCTCCCCAGTGTGTGGCAGTGCAGGGGTTACAGGCAGGGGTGGTGTGGTGACTCTCCAGTGTGTGGCAGTGCAGGGGTTACAGGCAGGGATGGTGTGGTGGCTCCCCAGTGTGTGGCAGTGCAGGGGTTACAGGCAGGGATGGTGTGGTGACTCTCCAGTGTGTGGCAGTGCAGGGGTTACAGGCAGGGATGGTGTGGTGACTCTCCAGTGTGTGGCAGTGCAGGGGTTACAGGCAGGGATGGTGTGGTGGCTCTCCAGTGTGTGGCAGTGCAGGGGTTACAGGCAGGGATGATGTGGTGGCTCTCCAGTGTGTGGCAGTGCAGGGGTTACAGGCAGGGATGATGTGGTGGCTCTCCAGTGTGTGGCAGTGCAGGGGTTACAGGCAGGGGGGATGTGGTGGCTCTCCAGTGTGTGGCAGTGCAGGGGTTACAGGCAGGGATGATGTGGTGGCTCCCCAGTGTGTGGCAGTGCAGGAGTTACAGGCAGGGGGGATGTGGTGACTCTCCAGTGTGCGGCAGTGCAGGGGTTACAGGCAGGGATGGTGTGGTGACTCTCCAGTGTGTGGCAGTGCAGGGGTTACAGGCAGGGATGATGTGGTGACTCTCCAGTGTGTGGCAGTGCAAGGGTTACAGGCAGGGATGATGTGGTGACTCTCCAGTGTGTGGCAATGCAGGGGTTACAGGCAGGGATGATGTGGTGGCTCTCCAGTGTGTGGCAGTGCAGGGGTTACAGGCAGGGATGGTGTGGTGGCTCTCCAGTGTGTGGCAGTGCAGGGGTTACAGGCAGGGATGGTGTGGTGGCTCTCCAGTGTGTGGCAGTGCAGGGGTTACAGGCAGGGATGGTGTGGTGACTCTCCAGTGTGTGGCAGTGCAGGGGTTACAGGCAGGGGTGATGTGGTGGCTCCCCAGTGTGTGGCAGTGCAGGGGTTACAGGCAGGGGGGATGTGGTGGCTCTCCAGTGTGTGGCAGTGCAGGGGTTACAGGCAGGGATGATGTGGTGGCTCTCCAGTGTGTGGCAGTGCAGGGGTTACAGGCAGGGATGGTGTGGTGACTCTCCAGTGTGTGGCAGTGCAGGGGTTACAGGCAGGGATGATGTGGTGACTCTCCAGTGTGTGGCAGTGCAGGGGTTACAGGCAGGGATGATGTGGTGACTCTCCAGTGTGTGGCAGTGCAGGGGTTACAGGCAGGGATTGTGTGGTGACTCTCCAGTGTGTGGCAGTCCAGGGGTTACAGGCAGGGATGGTGTGGTGACTCTCCAGTGTGTGGCAGTGCAGGGGTTACAGGCAGGGATGGTGTGGTGACTCTCCAGTGTGTGGCAGTGCAGGGGTTACAGGCAGAGGTGGTGTGGTGGCTCTCCAGTGTGTGGCAGTGCAGGGGTTACAGGCAGGGATGATGTGGTGACTCTCCAGTGTGTGGCAGTGCAGGGGTTACAGGCAGGGATGATGTGGTGACTCTCCAGTGTGTGGCAGTGCAGGGGTTACAGGCAGGGATGATGTGGTGACTCTCCAGTGTGTGGCAGTGCAGGGGTTACAGGCAGGGATGGTGTGGTGGCTCTCCAGTGTGTGGTAGTGCAGGGGTTACAGGCAGGGGGGATGTGGTGGCTCCCCAGTGTGTGGCAGTGCAGGGGTTACAGGCAGGGATGATGTGGTGACTCTCCAGTGTGTGGCAGTGCAGGGGTTACAGGCAGGGATAGTGTGGTGGCTCTCCAGTGTGTGGCAGTGCAGGGGTTACAGGCAGGGGTGGTGTGGTGGCTCTCCAGAGTGTGGCAGTGCAGGGGTTACAGGCAGGGATGGTGTGGTGACTCTCCAGTGTGTGGCAGTGCAGGGGTTACAGGCAGGGATGATGTGGTGGCTCTCCAGTGTGTGGCAGTGCAAGGGTTACAGGCAGGGATGGTGTGGTGACTCTCCAGTGTGTGGCAGTGCAGGGGTTACAGGCAGGGATGATGTGGTGACTCTCCAGTGTGTGGCAGTGCAGGGGTTACAGGCAGGGATGGTGTGGTGGCTCTCCAGTGTGTGGCAGTGCAGGGGTTACAGGCAGGGATGGTGTGGTGACTCTCCAGTGTGTGGCAGTGCAGGGGTTACAGGCAGGGATGATGTGGTGACTCTCCAGTGTGTGGCAGTGCAGGGGTTACAGGCAGGGATGGTGTGGTGACTCTCCAGTGTGTGGCAGTGCAGGGGTTACAGGCAGGGATGGTGTGGTGACTCTCCAGTGTGTGGCAGTGCAGGGGTTACAGGCAGGGGTGATGTGGTGGCTCCCCAGTGTGTGGCAGTGCAGGGGTTACAGGCAGGGATGGTGTGGTGTGGTGGCTCTCCAGTGTGTGGCAGTGCAGGGGTTACAGGCAGGGATGGTGTGGTGTGGTGGCTCTCCAGTGTGTGGCAGTGCAGGGGTTACAGGCAGGGATGATGTGGTGACTCTCCAGTGTGTGGCAGTGCAGGGGTTACAGGCAGGGATGATGTGGTGGCTCTCCAGTGTTTGGCAGTGCAGGGGTTACAGGCAGGGATGGTGTGGTGACTCCCCAGTGTGTGGCAGTGCAGGGGTTACAGGCAGGGATGATGTGGTGACTCTCCAGTGTGTGGCAGTGCAGGGGTTACAGGGCGGGATGATGTGGTGACTCTCCAGTGTGTGGCAGTGCAGGGGTTACAGGCAGGGATGATGTGGTGGCTCTCCAGTGTGTGGCAGTGCAGGGGTTACAGGCAGGGATGATGTGGTGACTCTCCAGTGTGTGGCAGTGCAGGGGTTACAGGCAGGGATGATGTGGTGACTCTCCAGTGTGTGGCAGTGCAAGGGTTACAGGCAGGGATGGAGTGGTGGCTCTCCAGTGTGTGGCAGTGCAGGGGTTACAGGCAGGGATGATGTGGTGACTCTCCAGTGTGTGGCAGTGCAGGGGTTACAGGCAGGGGTGATGTGGTGGCTCCCCAGTGTGTGGCAGTGCAGGGGTTACAGGCAGGGATGGTGTGGTGGCTCTCCAGTATGTGGCAGTGCAGGGGTTACAGGCAGGGATGATGTGGTGGCTCTCCAGTGTGTGGCAGTGCAGGGGTTACAGGCAGGGATGGTGTGGTGGCTCTCCAGTGTGTGGCAGTGCAGGGGTTACAGGCAGGGGTGGTGTGGTGGCTCTCCAGTGTGTGGCAGTGCAGGGGTTACAGGCAGGGATGGTGTGGTGGCTCTCCAGTGTGTGGCAGTGCAGGGGTTACAGGCAGGGGTGGTGTGGTGACTCTCCAGTGTGTGGCAGTGCAGGGGTTACAGGCAGTGATGGTGTGGTGGCTCTCCAGTGTGTGGCAGTGCAGGGGTTACAGGCAGGGATGATGTGGTGTCTCTCCAGTGTGTGGCAGTGCAGGGGTTACAGGCAGGGATGATGTGGTGACTCTCCAGTGTGTGGCAGTGCAGGGGTTACAGGCAGGGATGATGTGGTGACTCTCCAGTGTGTGGCAGTGCAGGGGTTACAGGCAGGGATGATGTGGTGACTCTCCAGTGTGTGGCAGTGCAGGGGTTACAGGCAGGGGTGATGTGGTGACTCTCCAGTGTGTGGCAGTGCAGGGGTTACAGGCAGGGATGGTGTGGTGACTCTCCAGTGTGTGGCAGTGCAGGGGTTACAGGCAGGGGTGATGTGGTGTGGTGACTCTCCAGTGTGTGGCAGTGCAGGGGTTACAGGCAGGGATGGTGTGGTGGCTCTCCAGTGTGTGGCAGTGCAGGGGTTACAGGCAGGGATTGTGTGGTGGCTCCCCAGTGTGTGGCAGTGTAGGGGTTACAGGCAGGGATGATGTGGTGACTCTCCAGTGTGTGGCAGTGCAGGGGTTACAGGCAGGGATGGTGTGGTGACTCTCCAGTGTGTGGCAGTGCAGGGGTTACAGGCAGGGGGGATGTGGTGACTCTCCAGTGTGTGGCAGTGCAGGGGTTACAGGCTGGGATGGTGTGGTGGCTCCCCAGTGTGTGGCAGTGCAGGGGTTAGAGGCAGGGATGATGTGGTGGCTCTCCAGTGTGTGGCAGTGCAGGGGTTACAGGCAGGGATGATGTGGTGGCTCCCCAGTGTGTGGCAGTGCAGGGGTTACAGGCAGGGATGGTGTGGTGACTCTCCAGTGTGTGGCAGTGCAGGGGTTACAGGCAGGGGTGATGTGGTGGCTCTCCAGTGTGTGGCAGTGCAGGGGTTACAGGCAGGGATGGTGTGGTGGCTCTCCAGTGTGTGGCAGTGCAGGGGTTACAGGCAGGGGTGATGTGGTGGCTCTCCAGTGTGTGGCAGTGCAGGGGTTACAGGCAGGGATGGTGTGGTGACTCTCCAGTGTGTGGCAGTGCAGGGGTTACAGGCAGGGGTGATGTGGTGTGGTGACTCTCCAGTGTGTGGCAGTGCAGGGGTTACAGGCAGGGATGGTGTGGTGGCTCTCCAGTGTGTGGCAGTGCAGGGGTTACAGGCAGGGATGGTGTGGTGGCTCCCCAGTGTGTGGCAGTGCAGGGGTTACAGGCAGGGATGATGTGGTGACTCTCCAGTGTGTGGCAGTGCAGGGGTTACAGGCAGGGATGGTGTGGTGACTCTCCAGTGTGTGGCAGTGCAGGGGTTACAGGCAGGGGGGATGTGGTGACTCTCCAGTGTGTGGCAGTGCAGGGGTTACAGGCTGGGATGGTGTGGTGGCTCCCCAGTGTGTGGCAGTGCAGGGGTTACAGGCAGGGATGGTGTGGTGGCTCTCCAGTGTGTGGCAGTGCAGGGGTTACAGGCAGGGATGATGTGGTGGCTCCCCAGTGTGTGGCAGTGCAGGGGTTACAGGCAGGGATGGTGTGGTGACTCTCCAGTGTGTGGCAGTGCAGGGGTTACAGGCAGGGGTGATGTGGTGGCTCTCCAGTGTGTGGCAGTGCAGGGGTTACAGGCAGGGATGGTGTGGTGGCTCTCCAGTGTGTGGCAGTGCAGGGGTTACAGGCAGGGGTGATGTGGTGGCTCTCCAGTGTGTGGCAGTGCAGGGGTTACAGGCAGGGATGGTGTGGTGACTCTCCAGTGTGTGGCAGTGCAGGGGTTACAGGCAGGGATGGTGTGGTGGCTCCCCAGTGTGTGGCAGTGCAGGGGTTACAGGCAGGGATGGTGTGGTGACTCTCCAGTGTGTGGCAGTGCAGGGGTTACAGGCAGGGATGATGTGGTGGCTCTCCAGTGTGTGGTAGTGCAGGGGTTACAGGCAGGGGGGATGTGGTGGCTCCCCAGTGTGTGGCAGTGCAGGGGTTACAGGCAGGGATGGTGTGGTGGCTCTCCAGTGTGTGGTAGTGCAGGGGTTACAGGCAGGGGTGGTGTGGTGACTCTCCAGTGTGTGGCAGTGCAGGGGTTACAGGCAGGGATGGTGTGGTGGCTCTCCAGTGTGTGGCAGTGCAGGGGTTACAGGCAGGGATGGTGTGGTGGCTCTCCAGTGTGTGGTAGTGCAGGGGTTACAGGCAGGGGTGATGTGGTGGCTCTCCAGTGTGTGGCAATGCAGGGGTTACAGGCAGGGATGATGTGGTGACTCTCCAGTGTGTGGCAGTGCAGGGGTTACAGGCAGGGATGGTGTGGTGACTCTCCAGTGTGTGGCAGTGCAGGGGTTACAGGCAGGGATGGTGTGGTGACTCCCCAGTGTGTGGCAGTGCAGGGGTTACAGGCAGGGATGGTGTGGTGGCTCTCCGGTGTGTGGCAGTGCAGGGGTTACAGGCAGGGATGATGTGGTGACTCCCCAGTGTGTGGCAGTGCAGGGGTTACAGGCAGGGATGGTGTGGTGGCTCTCCAGTGTGTGGCAGTGCAGGGGTTACAGGCAGGGATGGTGTGGTGACTCTCCAGTGTGTAGCAGTGCAGGGGTTACAGGCAGGGATGGTGTGGTGGCTCCCCAGTGTGTGGCAGTGCAGGGGTTACAGGCAGGGATGGTGTGGTGGCTCTCCAGTGTGTGGCAGTGCAGGGGTTACAGGCAGGGATGGTGTGGTGACTCTCCAGTGTGTGGCAGTGCAGGGGTTACAGGCAGGGATGGTGTGGTGGCTCCCCAGTGTGTGGCAGTGCAGGGGTTACAGGCAGGGATGGTGTGGTGACTCTCCAGTGTGTGGCAGTGCAGGGGTTACAGGCAGGGATGGTGTGGTGACTCCCCAGTGTGTGGCAGTGCAGGGGTTACAGGCAGGGATGGTGTGGTGACTCTCCAGTGTGTGGCAGTGCAGGGGTTACAGGCAGGGTGATGTGGTGGCTCCCCAGTGTGTGGCAGTGCAGGGGTTACAGGCAGGGATGATGTGGTGACTCTCCAGTGTGTGGCAGTGCAGGGGTTACAGGCAGGGATAATGTGGTGGCTCTCCAGTGTGTGGCAGTGCAGGGGTTACAGGCAGGGATGATGTGGTGACTCTCCAGTGTGTGGCAGTGCAGGGGTTACAGGCAGGGATGATGTGGTGACTCTCCAGTGTGTGGCAGTGCAGGGGTTACAGGCAGGGATGATGTGGTGACTCTCCAGTGTGTGGCAGTGCAGGGGTTACAGGCAGGGATGGTGTGGTGACTCTCCAGTGTGTGGCAGTGCAGGGGTTACAGGCAGGGATGGTGTAGTGGCTCTCCAGTGTGTGGCAGTGCAGGGGTTACAGGCAGGGATGATGTGGTGGCTCTCCAGTGTGTGGCAGTGCAGGGGTTACAGGCAGGGATGATGTGGTGACTCTCCAGTGTGTGGCAGTGCAGGGGTTACAGGCAGGGATGATGTGGTGACTCTCCAGTGTGTGGCAGTGCAGGGGTTACAGGCAGGGATGATGTGGTGACTCTCCAGTGTGTGGCAGTGCAGGGGTTACAGGCAGGGATGATGTGGTGACTCTCCAGTGTGTGGCAGTGCAGGGGTTACAGGCAGGGATGATGTGGTGACTCTCCAGTGTGTGGCAGTGCAGGGGTTACAGGCAGGGGGGTGTGGTGGCTCTCCAGTGTGTGGCAGTGCAGGGGTTACAGGCAGGGATGGTGTGGTGGCTCTCCAGTGTGTGGCAGTGCAGGGGTTACAGGCAGGGATGATGTGGTGGCTCTCCAGTGTGTGGCAGTGCAGGGGTTACAGGCAGGGATGATGTGGTGACTCTCCAGTGTGTGGCAGTGCAGGGGTTACAGGCAGGGATGATGTGGTGACTCTCCAGTGTGTGGCAGTGCAGGGGTTACAGGCAGGGATGATGTGGTGACTCTCCAGTGTGTGGCAGTGCAGGGGTTACAGGCAGGGATGGTGTGGTGGCTCTCCAGTGTGTGGCAGTGCAGGGGTTACAGGCAGGGATGGTGTGGTGACTCTCCAGTGTGTGGCAGTGCAGGGGTTACAGGCAGGGATGCTGTGGTGGCTCTCCAGTGTGTGGCAGTGCAGGGGTTACAGGCAGGGATGGTGTGGTGACTCTCCAGTGTGTGGCAGTGCAGGGGTTACAGGCAGGGATGGTGTGGTGACTCTCCAGTGTGTGGCAGTGCAGGGGTTACAGGCAGGGATGATGTGGTGACTCTCCAGTGTGTGGCAGTGCAGGGGTTACAGGCAGGGATGGTGTGGTGACTCTCCAGTGTGTGGCAGTGCAGGGGTTACAGGCAGGGATGGAGTGGTGGCTCTCCAGTGTGTGGCAGTGCAGGGGTTACAGGCAGGGATGATGTGGTGGCTCTCCAGTGTGTGGCAGTGCAGGGGTTACAGGCAGGGATGGTGTGGTGGCTCTCCAGTGTGTGGCAGTGCAGGGGTTACAGGCAGGGATGATGTGGTGGCTCTCCAGTGTGTGGCAGTGCAGGGGTTACAGGCAGGGATGGTGTGGTGGCTCTCCAGTGTGTGGCAGTGCAGGGGTTACAGGCAGGGATGATGTGGTGGCTCTCCAGTGTGTGGCAGTGCAGGGGTTACAGGCAGGGATGATGTGGTGGCTCTCCAGTGTGTGGCAGTGCAGGGGTTACAGGCAGGGATGGTGTGGTGGCTCTCCAGTGTGTGGCAGTGCAGGGGTTACAGGCAGGGATGGTGTGGTGACTCTCCAGTGTGTGGCAGTGCAGGGGTTACAGGCAGGGATGGTGTGGTGACTCCCCAGTGTGTGGCAGTGCAGGGGTTACAGGCAGGGATGGTGTGGTGGCTCTCCAGTGTGTGGCAGTGCAGGGGTTACAGGCAGGGATGATGTGGTGGCTCTCCAGTGTGTGGCAGTGCAGGGGTTACAGGCAGGGATGGTGTGGTGGCTCTCCAGTGTGTGGCAGTGCAGGGGTTACAGGCAGGGATGATGTGGTGGCTCTCCAGTGTGTGGCAGTGCAGGGGTTACAGGCAGGGATGGTGTGGTGGCTCTCCAGTGTGTGGCAGTGCAGGGGTTACAGGCAGGGATGGTGTGGTGACTCTCCAGTGTGTGGCAGTGCAGGGGTTACAGGCAGGGATGGTGTGGTGACTCCCCAGTGTGTGGCAGTGCAGGGGTTACAGGCAGGGATGGTGTGGTGGCTCTCCAGTGTGTGGCAGTGCAGGGGTTACAGGCAGGGATGATGTGGTGGCTCTCCAGTGTGTGGCAGTGCAGGGGTTACAGGCAGGGGTGGTGTGGTGGCTCTCCAGTGTGTGGCAGTGCAGGGGTTACAGGCAGGGATGGTGTGGTGGCTCCCCAGTGTGTGGCAGTGCAGGGGTTACAGGCAGGGATGGTGTGGAGACTCTCCAGTGTGTGGCAGTGCAGGAGTTACAGGCAGGGGTGGTGTGGTGACTCCCCAGTGTGTGGCAGTGCAGGGGTTACAGGCAGGGATGATGTGGTGACTCTCCAGTGTGTGGCAGTGCAGGGGTTACAGGCAGGGATGATGTGGTGACTCTCCAGTGTGTGGCAGTGCAGGGGTTACAGGCAGGGATGATGTGGTGACTCTCCAGTGTGTGGCAGTGCAGGGGTTACAGGCAGGGATGGTGTGGTGACTCTCCAGTGTGTGGCAGTGCAGGGGTTACAGGCAGGGATGGTGTGGTGGCTCTCCAGTGTGTGGCAGTGCAGGGGTTACAGGCAGGGATGATGTGGTGGCTCTCCAGTGTGTGGCAGTGCAGGGGTTACAGGCAGGGATGGTGTGGTGGCTCTCCAGTGTGTGGCAGTGCAGGGGTTACAGGCAGGGATGGTGTGGTGGCTCTCCAGTGTGTGGCAGTGCAGGGGTTACAGGCAGGGATGGTGTGGTGACTCTCCAGTGTGTGGCAGTGCAGGGGTTACAGGCAGGGATGGTGTGGTGGCTCTCCAGTGTGTGGCAGTGCAGGGGTTACAGGCAGGGATGGTGTGGTGACTCTCCAGTGTGTGGCAGTGCAGGGGTTACAGGCAGGGATGATGTGGTGACTCTCCAGTGTGTGGCAGTGCAGGGGTTACAGGCAGGGGTGATGTGGTGACTCCCCAGTGTGTGGCAGTGCAGGGGTTACAGGCAGGGATGGTGTGGTGGCTCTCCAGTGTGTGGCAGTGCAGGGGTTACAGGCAGGGATGATGTGGTGGCTCTCCAGTGTGTGGCAGTGCAGGGGTTACAGGCAGGGATGGTGTGGTGGCTCTCCAGTGTGTGGCAGTGCAGGGGTTACAGGCAGGGATGATGTGGTGGCTCTCCAGTGTGTGGCAGTGCAGGGGTTACAGGCAGGGATGGTGTGGTGGCTCTCCAGTGTGTGGCAGTGCAGGGGTTACAGGCAGGGATGGTGTGGTGACTCTCCAGTGTGTGGCAGTGCAGGGGTTACAGGCAGGGGGGGTGTGGAGACTCTCCAGTGTGTGGCAGTGCAGGGGTTACAGGCAGGGATGGTGTGGTGGCTCTCCAGTGTGTGGCAGTGCAGGGGTTACAGGCAGGGATGATGTGGTGGCTCTCCAGTGTGTGGCAGTGCAGGGGTTACAGGCAGGGATGGTGTGGTGGCTCCCCAGTGTGTGGCAGTGCAGGGGTTACAGGCAGGGGTGGTGTGGTGGCTCTCCAGTGTGTGGCAGTGCAGGGGTTACAGGCAGGGGGGGTGTGGAGACTCTCCAGTGTGTGGCAGTGCAGGGGTTACAGGCAGGGATGATGTGGTGACTCTCCAGTGTGTGGCAGTGCGGGGGTTACAGGCAGGGATGATGTGGTGACTCTCCAGTGTGTGGCAGTGCAGGGGTTACAGGCAGGGATGGTGTGGTGACTCTCCAGTGTGTGGCAGTGCAGGGGTTACAGGCAGGGATGGTGTGGTGGCTCTCCAGTGTGTGGCAGTGCAGGGGTTACAGGCAGGGATGATGTGGTGGCTCTCCAGTGTGTGGCAGTGCAGGGGTTACAGGCAGGGATGGTGTGGTGGCTCTCCAGTGTGTGGCAGTGCAGGGGTTACAGGCAGGGATGATGTGGTGGCTCTCCAGTGTGTGGCAGTGCAGGTGTTACAGGCAGGGATGATGTGGTGGCTCCCCAGTGTGTGGCAGTGCAGGGGTTACAGGCAGGGATGATGTGGTGACTCTCCAGTGTGTGGCAGTGCAGGGGTTACAGGGAGGGGTGATGTGGTGACTCTCCAGTGTGTGGCAGTGCAGGGGTTACAGGCAGGGATGGTGTGGTGACTCTCCAGTGTGTGGCAGTGCAGGGGTTACAGGCAGGGATGGTGTGGTGGCTCTCCAGTGTGTGGCAGTGCAGGGGTTACAGGCAGGGATGATGTGGTGGCTCTCCAGTGTGTGGCAGTGCAGGGGTTACAGGCAGGGATGGTGTGGTGGCTCTCCAGTGTGTGGCAGTGCAGGGGTTACAGGCAGGGATGGTGTGGTGGCTCCCCAGTGTGTGGCAGTGCAGGGGTTACAGGCAGGGGGGATGTGGTGGCTCTCCAGTGTGTGGCAGTGCGGGGGGTTACAGGCAGGGATGATGTGGTGACTCTCCAGTGTGTGGCAGTGCAGGGGTTACAGGCAGGGATGGTGTGGTGACTCCCCAGTGTGTGGCAGTGCAGGGGTTACAGGCAGGGGGGGTGTGGTGACTCTCCAGTGTGTGGCAGTGCAGGGGTTACAGGCAGGGATGATGTGGTGGCTCTCCAGTGTGTGGCAGTGCAGGGGTTACAGGCAGGGATGATGTGGTGGCTCCCCAGTGTGTGGCAGTGCAGGGGTTACAGGCAGGGGTGATGTGGAGACTCTCCAGTGTGTGGCAGTGCAGGGGTTACAGGCAGGGATGATGTGGTGGCTCTCCAGTGTGTGGCAGTGCAGGGGTTACAGGCAGGGATGATGTGGTGGCTCTCCAGTGTGTGGCAGTGCAGGGGTTACAGGCAGGGATGGTGTGGTGACTCTCCAGTGTGTGGCAGTGCAGGGGTTACAGGCAGGGATGATGTGGTGACTCTCCAGTGTGTGGCAGTGCAGGGGTTACAGGCAGGGATGGTGTGGTGGCTCCCCAGTGTGTGGCAGTGCAGGGGTTACAGGCAGGGATGTTGTGGTGACTCTCCAGTGTGTGGCAGTGCAGGGGTTACAGGCAGGGATGGTGTGGTGGCTCTCCAGTGTGTGGCAGTGCAGGGGTTACAGGCAGGGTGATGTTGTGACTCTCCAGTGTGTGGCAGTGCAGGGGTTACAGGCAGGGTGATGTTGTGACTCTCCAGTGTGTGGCAGTGCAGGGGTTACAGGCAGGGATGGTGTGGTGGCTCTCCAGTGTGTGGCAGTGCAGGGGTTACAGGCAGGGATGATGTGGTGACTCTCCAGTGTGTGGCAGTGCAGGGGTTACAGGCAGGGATGTTGTGGTGACTCTCCAGTGTGTGGCAGTGCAGGGGTTACAGGCAGGGATGATGTTGTGACTCCCCAGTGTGTGGCAGTGCAGGGGTTACAGGCAGGGATGGTGTGGTGGCTCGCCAGTGTGTGGCAGTGCAGGGGTTACAGGCAGGGATGATGTGGTGACTCTCCAGTGTGTGGCAGTGCAGGGGTTACAGGCAGGGATGGTGTGGTGACTCTCCAGTGTGTGGCAGTGCAGGGGTTACAGGCAGGGATGGTGTGGTGACTCCCCAGTGTGTGGCAGTGCAGGGGTTACAGGCAGGGATGGTGTGGTGACTCTCCAGTGTGTGGCAGTGCAGGGGTTACAGGCAGGGATGATGTGGTGGCTCTCCAGTGTGTGGCAGTGCAGGGGTTACAGGCAGGGATGATGTGGTGACTCTCCAGTGTGTGGCAGTGCAGGGGTTACAGGCAGGGATGGTGTGGTGACTCTCCAGTGTGTGGCAGTGCAGGGGTTACAGGCAGGGATGGTGTGGTGACTCCCCAGTGTGTGGCAGTGCAGGGGTTACAGGCAGGGGGGATGGTGTGGTGGCTCTCCAGTGTGTGGCAGTGCAGGGGTTACAGGCAGGGATGGTGTGGTGACTCTCCAGTGTGTGGCAGTGCAGGGGTTACAGGCAGGGATGATGTGGTGAATCTCCAGTGTGTGGCAGTGCAGGGGTTACAGGCAGGGATGATGTGGTGGCTCTCCAGTGTGTGGCAGTGCAGGGGTTACAGGCAGGGATGATGTGGTGGCTCTCCAGTGTGTGGCAGTGCAGGGGTTACAGGCAGGGATGATGTGGTGGCTCTCCAGTGTGTGGCAGTGCAGGGGTTACAGGCAGGGATGGTGTGGTGACTCTCCAGTGTGTGGCAGTGCAGGGGTTACAGGCAGGGATGGTGTGGTGACTCTCCAGTGTGTGGCAGTGCAGGGGTTACAGGCAGGGATGGTGTGGTGACTCTCCAGTGTGTGGCAGTGCAGGGTTACAGGCAGGGATGATGTGGTGGCTCTCCAGTGTGTGGCAGTGCAGGGGTTACAGGCAGGGATGATGTGGTGGCTCTCCAGTGTGTGGCAGTGCAGGGGTTACAGGCAGGGATGGTGTGGTGGCTCCCAGTGTGTGGAAGTGCAGGGGTTACAGGCAGGGGTGATGTGGTGTATCTCCAGTGTGTGGCAGTGCAGGGGTTACAGGCAGGGATGGTGTGGTGGCTCCCCAGTGTGTGGCAGTGCAGGGGTTACAGGCAGGGATGATGTGGTGACTCTCCAGTGTGTGGCAGTGCAGGGGTTACAGGCAGGGGGATGTGGTGACTCTCCAGTGTGTGGCAGTGCAGGGGTTACAGGCAGGGATGGTGTGGTGGCTCTCCAGTGTGTGGCAGTGCAGGGGTTACAGGCAGGGATGGTGTGGTGGCTCTCCAGTGTGTGGCAGTGCAGGGGTTACTGGCAGGGATAGTGTGGTGACTCTCCAGTGTGTGGCAGTGCAGGGGTTACAGGCAGGGATGATGTGGTGGCTCTCTAGTGTGTGGCAGTGCAGGGGTTACAGGCAGGGATGGTGTGGTGACTCTCCAGTGTGTGGCAGTGCAGGGGTTACAGGCAGGGATGATGTGGTGGCTCTCCAGTGTGTGGCAGTGCAGGGGTTACAGGCAGGGATGATGTGGTGACTCTCCAGTGTGTGGCAGTGCAGGGGTTACAGGCAGGGATGATGTGGTGACTCTCCAGTGTGTGGCAGTGCAGGGGTTACAGGCAGGGATGATGTGGTGACTCTCCAGTGTGTGGCAGTGCAGGGGTTACAGGCAGGGATGGTGTGGTGACTCTCCAGTGTGTGGCAGTGCAGGGGTTACAGGCAGGGATGGTGTGGTGGCTCTCCAGTGTGTGGCAGTGCAGGGGTTACAGGCAGGGATGGTGTGGTGACTCTCCAGTGTGTGGCAGTGCAGGGGTTACAGGCAGGAATGGTGTGGTGACTCTCCAGTGTGTGGCAGTGCAGGGGTTACAGGCAGGGATGGTGTGGTGACTCTCCAGTGTGTGGCAGTGCAGGGGTTACAGGCAGGGATGATGTGGTGGCTCTCCAGTGTGTGGCAGTGCAGGGGTTACAGGCAGGGATGATGTGGTGGCTCTCCAGTGTGTGGCAGTGCAGGGGTTACAGGCAGGGATGGTGTGGTGGCTCCCCAGTGTGTGGCAGTGCAGGGGTTACAGGCAGGGGTGATGTGGTGTATCTCCAGTGTGTGGCAGTGCAGGGGTTACAGGCAGGGATGGTGTGGTGACTCTCCAGTGTGTGGCAGTGCAGGGGTTACAGGCAGGGATGATTTGGTGACTCTCCAGTGTGTGGCAGTGCAGGGGTTACAGGCAGATGGGATGTGGTGACTCTCCAGTGTGTGGCAGTGCAGGGGTTACAGGCAGGGATGGTGTGGTGGCTCTCCAGTGTGTGGCAGTGCAGGGGTTACAGGCAGGGATGGTGTGGTGGCTCTCCAGTGTGTGGCAGTGCAGGGGTTACTGGCAGGGATAGTGTGGTGACTCTCCAGTGTGTGGCAGTGCAGGGGTTACAGGCAGGGATGATGTGGTGACTCTCCAGTGTGTGGCAGTGCAGGGGTTACAGGCAGGGGGGATGTGGTGACTCTCCAGTGTGTGGCAGTGCAGGGGTTACAGGCAGGGATGGTGTGGTGGCTCTCCAGTGTGTGGCAGTGCAGGGGTTACAGGCAGGGATGGTGTGGTGGCTCTCCAGTGTGTGGCAGTGCAGGGGTTACTGGCAGGGATAGTGTGGTGACTCTCCAGTGTGTGGCAGTGCAGGGGTTACAGGCAGGGATGATGTGGTGGCTCTCCAGTGTGTGGCAGTGCAGGGGTTACAGGCAGGGATGGTGTGGTGACTCTCCAGTGTGTGGCAGTGCAGGGGTTACAGGCAGGGATGATGTGGTGGCTCTCCAGTGTGTGGCAGTGCAGGGGTTACAGGCAGGGATGATGTGGTGGCTCTCCAGTGTGTGGCAGTGCAGGGGTTACAGGCAGGGATGATGTGGTGGCTCTCCAGTGTGTGGCAGTGCAGGGGTTACAGGCAGGGATGGTGTGGTGGCTCCCCAGTGTGTGGCAGTGCAGGGGTTACAGGCAGGGGTGATGTGGTGTATCTCCAGTGTGTGGCAGTGCAGGGGTTACAGGCAGGGATGGTGTGGTGACTCTCCAGTGTGTGGCAGTGCAGGGGTTACAGGCAGGGATGATGTGGTGACTCTCCAGTGTGTGGCAGTGCAGGGGTTACAGGCAGGGATGGTGTGGTGACTCTCCAGTGTGTGGCAGTGCAGGGGTTACAGGCAGGGATGGTGTGGTGGCTCTCCAGTGTGTGGCAGTGCAGGGGTTACAGGCAGGGATGGTGTGGTGGCTCTCCAGTGTGTGGCAGTGCAGGGGTTACTGGCAGGGATAGTGTGGTGACTCTCCAGTGTGTGGCAGTGCAGGGGTTACAGGCAGGGATGATGTGGTGGCTCTCCAGTGTGTGGCAGTGCAGGGGTTACAGGCAGGGATGGTGTGGTGACTCTCCAGTGTGTGGCAGTGCAGGGGTTACAGGCAGGGATGATGTGGTGGCTCTCCAGTGTGTGGCAGTGCAGGGGTTACAGGCAGGGATGGTGTGGTGACTCTCCAGTGTGTGGCAGTGCAGGGGTTACAGGCAGGGATGGTGTGGTGGCTCTCCAGTGTGTGGCAGTGCAGGGGTTACAGGCAGGGATGATGTGGTGGCTCTCCAGTGTGTGGCAGTGCAGGGGTTACAGGCAGGCAGGATGTGGTGGCTCTCCAGTGTGTGGCAGTGCAGGGGTTACAGGCAGGGATGGTGTGGTGACTCTCCAGTGTGTGGCAGTGCAGGGGTTACAGGCAGGGATGGTGTGGTGACTCTCCAGTGTGTGGCAGTGCAGGGGTTACAGGCAGGGATGGTGTGGTGACTCTCCAGTGTGTGGCAGTGCAGGGGTTACAGGCAGGGATGATGTGGTGGCTCTCCAGTGTGTGGCAGTGCAGGGGTTACAGGCAGGGATGATGTGGTGGCTCTCCAGTGTGTGGCAGTGCAGGGGTTACAGGCGGGGATGGTGTGGTGGCTCCCCAGTGTGTGGCAGTGCAGGGGTTACAGGCAGGGGTGATGTGGTGTATCTCCAGTGTGTGGCAGTGCAGGGGTTACAGGCAGGGATGGTGTGGTGACTCTCCAGTGTGTGGCAGTGCAGGGGTTACAGGCAGGGATGATGTGGTGACTCTCCAGTGTGTGGCAGTGCAGGGGTTACAGGCAGGGATGATGTGGTGACTCTGCAGTGTGTGGCAGTGCAGGGGTTACAGGCAGGGGTGATGTGGTGTCTCTCCAGTGTGTGGCAGTGCAGGGGTTACAGGCAGGGATGATGTGGTGACTCTCCAGTGTGTGGCAGTGCAGGGGTTACAGGCAGGGATGGTGTGGTGACTCTCCAGTGTGTGGCAGTGCAGGGGTTACAGGCAGGGATGGTGTGGTGGCTCCCCAGTGTGTGGCAGTGCAGGGGTTACAGGCAGGGGGGATGTGGTGACTCTCCAGTGTGTGGCAGTGCAGGGGTTACAGGCAGGGATGGTGTGGTGGCTCTCCAGTGTGTGGCAGTGCAGGGGTTACAGGCAGGGATGGTGTGGTGGCTCTCCAGTGTGTGGCAGTGCAGGGGTTACTGGCAGGGATAGTGTGGTGACTCTCCAGTGTGTGGCAGTGCAGGGGTTACAGGCAGGGATGATGTGGTGACTCTCCAGTGTGTGGCAGTGCAGGGGTTACAGGCAGGGATGATGTGGTGACTCTCCAGTGTGTGGCAGTGCAGGGGTTACAGGCAGGGATGGTGTGGTGACTCTCCAGTGTGTGGCAGTGCAGGGGTTACAGGCAGGGATGGTGTGGTGGCTCTCCAGTGTGTGGCAGTGCAGGGGTTACAGGCAGGGATGATGTGGTGGCTCTCCAGTGTGTGGCAGTGCAGGGGTTACAGGCAGGGATGATGTGGTGGCTCTCCAGTGTGTGGCAGTGCAGGGGTTACAGGCAGGGATGGTGTGGTGACTCTCCAGTGTGTGGCAGTGCAGGGGTTACAGGCAGGGATGGTGTGGTGACTCTCCAGTGTGTGGCAGTGCAGGGGTTACAGGCAGGGATGGTGTGGTGACTCTCCAGTGTGTGGCAGTGCAGGGGTTACAGGCAGGGATGATGTGGTGGCTCTCCAGTGTGTGGCAGTGCAGGGGTTACAGGCAGGGATGATGTGGTGGCTCTCCAGTGTGTGGCAGTGCAGGGGTTACAGGCAGGGATGGTGTGGTGGCTCCCCAGTGTGTGGCAGTGCAGGGGTTACAGGCAGGGGTGATGTGGTGTATCTCCAGTGTGTGGCAGTGCAGGGGTTACAGGCAGGGATGGTGTGGTGACTCTCCAGTGTGTGGCAGTGCAGGGGTTACAGGCAGGGATGATGTGGTGACTCTCCAGTGTGTGGCAGTGCAGGGGTTACAGGCAGATGGGATGTGGTGACTCTCCAGTGTGTGGCAGTGCAGGGGTTACAGGCAGGGATGGTGTGGTGGCTCTCCAGTGTGTGGCAGTGCAGGGGTTACAGGCAGGGATGGTGTGGTGGCTCTCCAGTGTGTGGCAGTGCAGGGGTTACTGGCAGGGATAGTGTGGTGACTCTCCAGTGTGTGGCAGTGCAGGGGTTACAGGCAGGGATGATGTGGTGACTCTCCAGTGTGTGGCAGTGCAGGGGTTACAGGCAGGGGGGATGTGGTGACTCTCCAGTGTGTGGCAGTGCAGGGGTTACAGGCAGGGATGGTGTGGTGGCTCTCCAGTGTGTGGCAGTGCAGGGGTTACAGGCAGGGATGGTGTGGTGGCTCTCCAGTGTGTGGCAGTGCAGGGGTTACTGGCAGGGATAGTGTGGTGACTCTCCAGTGTGTGGCAGTGCAGGGGTTACAGGCAGGGATGATGTGGTGGCTCTCCAGTGTGTGGCAGTGCAGGGGTTACAGGCAGGGATGGTGTGGTGACTCTCCAGTGTGTGGCAGTGCAGGGGTTACAGGCAGGGATGATGTGGTGGCTCTCCAGTGTGTGGCAGTGCAGGGGTTACAGGCAGGGATGATGTGGTGGCTCTCCAGTGTGTGGCAGTGCAGGGGTTACAGGCAGGGATGATGTGGTGGCTCTCCAGTGTGTGGCAGTGCAGGGGTTACAGGCAGGGATGGTGTGGTGGCTCCCCAGTGTGTGGCAGTGCAGGGGTTACAGGCAGGGGTGATGTGGTGTATCTCCAGTGTGTGGCAGTGCAGGGGTTACAGGCAGGGATGGTGTGGTGACTCTCCAGTGTGTGGCAGTGCAGGGGTTACAGGCAGGGATGATGTGGTGACTCTCCAGTGTGTGGCAGTGCAGGGGTTACAGGCAGGGATGGTGTGGTGACTCTCCAGTGTGTGGCAGTGCAGGGGTTACAGGCAGGGATGGTGTGGTGGCTCTCCAGTGTGTGGCAGTGCAGGGGTTACAGGCAGGGATGGTGTGGTGGCTCTCCAGTGTGTGGCAGTGCAGGGGTTACTGGCAGGGATAGTGTGGTGACTCTCCAGTGTGTGGCAGTGCAGGGGTTACAGGCAGGGATGATGTGGTGGCTCTCCAGTGTGTGGCAGTGCAGGGGTTACAGGCAGGGATGGTGTGGTGACTCTCCAGTGTGTGGCAGTGCAGGGGTTACAGGCAGGGATGATGTGGTGGCTCTCCAGTGTGTGGCAGTGCAGGGGTTACAGGCAGGGATGATGTGGTGGCTCTCCAGTGTGTGGCAGTGCAGGGGTTACAGGCAGGGATGATGTGGTGACTCTCCAGTGTGTGGCAGTGCAGGGGTTACAGGCAGGGATGATGTGGTGACTCTCCAGTGTGTGGCAGTGCAGGGGTTACAGGCAGGGATGATGTGGTGACTCTCCAGTGTGTGGCAGTGCAGGGGTTACAGGCAGGGATGGTGTGGTGACTCTCCAGTGTGTGGCAGTGCAGGGGTTACAGGCAGGGATGGTGTGGTGGCTCTCCAGTGTGTGGCAGTGCAGGGGTTACAGGCAGGGATGATGTGGTGGCTCTCCAGTGTGTGGCAGTGCAGGGGTTACAGGCAGGGATGATGTGGTGGCTCTCCAGTGTGTGGCAGTGCAGGGGTTACAGGCAGGGATGGTGTGGTGACTCTCCAGTGTGTGGCAGTGCAGGGGTTACAGGCAGGGATGGTGTGGTGACTCTCCAGTGTGTGGCAGTGCAGGGGTTACAGGCAGGGGTGATGTGGTGTATCTCCAGTGTGTGGCAGTGCAGGGGTTACAGGCAGGGATGGTGTGGTGGCTCCCCAGTGTGTGGCAGTGCAGGGGTTACAGGCAGGGATGATGTGGTGACTCTCCAGTGTGTGGCAGTGCAGGGGTTACAGGCAGGGGGGATGTGGTGGCTCCCCAGTGTGTGGCAGTGCAGGGGTTACAGGCAGGGATGGTGTGGTGGCTCTCCAGTGTGTGGCAGTGCAGGGGTTACAGGCAGGGATGGTGTGGTGACTCTCCAGTGTGTGGCAGTGCAGGGGTTACAGGCAGGGATGATGTGGTGGCTCTCCAGTGTGTGGCAGTGCAGGGGTTACAGGCAGGGATGATGTGGTGGCTCTCCAGTGTGTGGCAGTGCAGGGGTTACAGGCAGGGATGGTGTGGTGGCTCCCCAGTGTGTGGCAGTGCAGGGGTTACAGGCAGGGGTGATGTGGTGTATCTCCAGTGTGTGGCAGTGCAGGGGTTACAGGCAGGGATGGTGTGGTGACTCTCCAGTGTGTGGCAGTGCAGGGGTTACAGGCAGGGATGATGTGGTGGCTCTCCAGTGTGTGGCAGTGCAGGGGTTACAGGCAGGGATGGTGTGGTGGCTCTCCAGTGTGTGGCAGTGCAGGGGTTACAGGCAGGGGTGATGTGGTGACTCTCCAGTGTGTGGCAGTGCAGGGGTTACAGGCAGGGATGGTGTGGTGACTCTCCAGTGTGTGGCAGTGCAGGGGTTACAGGCAGGGGTGGTGTGGTGACTCTCCAGTGTGTGGCAGTGCAGGGGTTACAGGCAGGGGTGGTGTGGTGACTCTCCAGTGTGTGGCAGTGCAGGGGTTACAGGCAGGGATGATGTGGTGACTCTCCAGTGTGTGGCAGTGCAGGGGTTACAGGCAGGGGGGATGTGGTGACTCTCCAGTGTGTGGCAGTACAGGGGTTACAGGCAGGGATGGTGTGGTGACTCTCCAGTGTGTGGCAGTGCAGGGGTTACAGGCAGGGATGGTGTGGTGACTCTCCAGTGTGTGGCAGTGCAGGGGTTACAGGCAGGGATGGTGTGGTGACTCTCCAGTGTGTGGCAGTGCAGGGGTTACAGGCAGGGATGGTGTGGTGACTCTCCAGTGTGTGGCAGTGCAGGGGTTACAGGCAGGGATGATGTGGTGTCTCTCCAGTGTGTGGCAGTGCAGGGGTTACAGGCAGGGATGATGTGGTGGCTCTCCAGTGTGTGGCAGTGCAGGGGTTACAGGCAGGGATGATGTGGTGACTCTCCAGTGTGTGGCAGTGCAGGGGTTACAGGCAGGGATGGTGTGGTGGCTCTCCAGTGTGTGGCAGTGCAGGGGTTACAGGCAGGGATGGTGTGGTGGCTCTCCAGTGTGTGGCAGTGCAGGGGTTACTGGCAGGGATAGTGTGGTGACTCTCCAGTGTGTGGCAGTGCAGGGGTTACAGGCAGGGATGATGTGGTGGCTCTCCAGTGTGTGGCAGTGCAGGGGTTACAGGCAGGGGTGATGTGGTGGCTCTCCAGTGTGTGGCAGTGCAGGGGTTACAGGCAGGGATGATGTGGTGACTCTCCAGTGTGTGGCAGTGCAGGGGTTACAGGCAGGGATGGTGTGGTGGCTCTCCAGTGTGTGGCAGTGCAGGGGTTACAGGCAGGGGTGATGTGGTGTATCTCCAGTGTGTGGCAGTGCAGGGGTTACAGGCAGGGATGGTGTGGTGACTCTCCAGTGTGTGGCAGTGCAGGGGTTACAGGCAGGGATGATGTGGTGGCTCTCCAGTGTGTGGCAGTGCAGGGGTTACAGGCAGGGATGGTGTGGTGGCTCTCCAGTGTGTGGCAGTGCAGGGGTTACAGGCAGGGGTGATGTGGTGACTCTCCAGTGTGTGGCAGTGCAGGGGTTACAGGCAGGGATGGTGTGGTGACTCTCCAGTGTGTGGCAGTGCAGGGGTTACAGGCAGGGGTGGTGTGGTGACTCTCCAGTGTGTGGCAGTGCAGGGGTTACAGGCAGGGGTGGTGTGGTGACTCTCCAGTGTGTGGCAGTGCAGGGGTTACAGGCAGGGATGATGTGGTGACTCTCCAGTGTGTGGCAGTGCAGGGGTTACAGGCAGGGGGGATGTGGTGACTCTCCAGTGTGTGGCAGTGCAGGGGTTACAGGCAGGGATGGTGTGGTGACTCTCCAGTGTGTGGCAGTGCAGGGGTTACAGGCAGGGATGGTGTGGTGACTCTCCAGTGTGTGGCAGTGCAGGGGTTACAGGCAGGGATGGTGTGGTGACTCTCCAGTGTGTGGCAGTGCAGGGGTTACAGGCAGGGATGGTGTGGTGACTCTCCAGTGTGTGGCAGTGCAGGGGTTACAGGCAGGGATGATGTGGTGACTCTCCAGTGTGTGGCAGTGCAGGGGTTACAGGCAGGGATGGTGTGGTGACTCTCCAGTGTGTGGCAGTGCAGGGGTTACAGGCAGGGGGGATGTGGTGACTCTCCAGTGTGTGGCAGTGCAGGGGTTACAGGCAGGGATGGTGTGGTGACTCTCCAGTGTGTGGCAGTGCAGGGGTTACAGGCAGGGATGGTGTGGTGACTCTCCAGTGTGTGGCAGTGCAGGGGTTACAGGCAGGGATGGTGTGGTGACTCTCCAGTGTGTGGCAGTGCAGGGGTTACAGGCAGGGATGGTGTGGTGACTCTCCAGTGTGTGGCAGTGCAGGGGTTACAGGCAGGGATGGTGTGGTGACTCTCCAGTGTGTGGCAGTGCAGGGGTTACAGGCAGGGATGATGTGGTGACTCTCCAGTGTGTGGCAGTGCAGGGGTTACAGGCAGGGATGGTGTGGTGACTCTCCAGTGTGTGGCAGTGCAGGGGTTACAGGCAGGGATGGTGTGGTGGCTCTCCAGTGTGTGGCAGTGCAGGGGTTACAGGCAGGGATGGTGTGGTGGCTCTCCAGTGTGTGGCAGTGCAGGGGTTACAGGCAGGGATGATGTGGTGACTCTCCAGTGTGTGGCAGTGCAGGGGTTACAGGCAGGGGGGATGATGTGGTGGCTCCCCAGTGTGTGGCAGTGCAGGGGTTACAGGCAGGGATGATGTGGTGACTCCCCAGTGTGTGGCAGTGCAGGGGTTACAGGCAGGGATGATGTGGTGACTCTCCAGTGTGTGGCAGTGCAGGGGTTACAGGCAGGGATGATGTGGTGACTCCACAGTGTGTGGCAGTGCAGGGGTTACAGGCAGGGATGATGTGGTGGCTCTCCAGTGTGTGGCAGTGCAGGGGTTACTGGCAGGGATAGTGTGGTGACTCTCCAGTGTGTGGCAGTGCAGGGGTTACAGGCAGGGATGATGTGGTGGCTCTCCAGTGTGTGGCAGTGCAGGGGTTACAGGCAGGGATGGTGTGGTGACTCTCCAGTGTGTGGCAGTGCAGGGATTACAGGCAGGGGTGATGTGGTGGCTCTCCAGTGTGTGGCAGTGCAGGGGTTACAGGCAGGGATGATGTGGTGACTCTCCAGTGTGTGGCAGTGCAGGGGTTACAGGCAGGGATGGTGTGGTGGCTCCCCAGTGTGTGGCAGTGCAGGGGTTACAGGCAGGGATGGTGTGGTGGCTCTCCAGTGTGTGGCAGTGCAGAGGTTACAGGCAGGGTGATGTTGTGACTCTCCAGTGTGTGGCAGTGCAGGGGTTACAGGCAGGGATGGTGTGGTGACTCCCCAGTGTGTGGCAGTGCAGGGGTTACAGGCAGGGATGGTGTGGTGGCTCTCCAGTGTGTGGCAGTGCAGGGGTTACAGGCAGGGGTGGTGTGGTGGCTCTCCAGTGTGTGGCAGTGCAGGGGTTACAGGCAGGGATGATGTGGTGACTCTCCAGTGTGTGGCAGTGCAGGGGTTACAGGCAGGGATGATGTGGTGACTCTCCAGTGTGTGGCAGTGCAGGGGTTACAGGCAGGGATGATGTGGTGGCTCTCCAGTGTGTGGCAGTGCAGGGGTTACAGGCAGGGATGATGTGGTGACTCTCCAGTGTGTGGCAGTGCAGGGGTTACAGGCAGGGATGATGTGGTGACTCTCCAGTGTGTGGCAGTGCAGGGGTTACAGGCAGGGATGATGTGGTGACTCTCCAGTGTGTGGCAGTGCAGGGGTTACAGGCAGGGATGGTGTGGTGACTCTCCAGTGTGTGGCAGTGCAGGGGTTACAGGCAGGGATGGTGTGGTGGCTCTCCAGTGTGTGGCAGTGCAGGGGTTACAGGCAGGGATGATGTGGTGGCTCTCCAGTGTGTGGCAGTGCAGGGGTTACAGGCAGGGATGATGTGGTGGCTCTCCAGTGTGTGGCAGTGCAGGGGTTACAGGCAGGGATGGTGTGGTGACTCTCCAGTGTGTGGCAGTGCAGGGGTTACAGGCAGGGATGGTGTGGTGACTCTCCAGTGTGTGGCAGTGCAGGGGTTACAGGCAGGGGTGATGTGGTGTATCTCCAGTGTGTGGCAGTGCAGGGGTTACAGGCAGGGATGGTGTGGTGGCTCCCCAGTGTGTGGCAGTGCAGGGGTTACAGGCAGGGATGATGTGGTGACTCTCCAGTGTGTGGCAGTGCAGGGGTTACAGGCAGGGGGGATGTGGTGGCTCCCCAGTGTGTGGCAGTGCAGGGGTTACAGGCAGGGATGGTGTGGTGGCTCTCCAGTGTGTGGCAGTGCAGGGGTTACAGGCAGGGATGGTGTGGTGACTCTCCAGTGTGTGGCAGTGCAGGGGTTACAGGCAGGGATGATGTGGTGGCTCTCCAGTGTGTGGCAGTGCAGGGGTTACAGGCAGGGATGATGTGGTGGCTCTCCAGTGTGTGGCAGTGCAGGGGTTACAGGCAGGGATGGTGTGGTGGCTCCCCAGTGTGTGGCAGTGCAGGGGTTACAGGCAGGGGTGATGTGGTGTATCTCCAGTGTGTGGCAGTGCAGGGGTTACAGGCAGGGATGGTGTGGTGACTCTCCAGTGTGTGGCAGTGCAGGGGTTACAGGCAGGGATGATGTGGTGGCTCTCCAGTGTGTGGCAGTGCAGGGGTTACAGGCAGGGATGGTGTGGTGGCTCTCCAGTGTGTGGCAGTGCAGGGGTTACAGGCAGGGGTGATGTGGTGACTCTCCAGTGTGTGGCAGTGCAGGGGTTACAGGCAGGGATGGTGTGGTGACTCTCCAGTGTGTGGCAGTGCAGGGGTTACAGGCAGGGGTGGTGTGGTGACTCTCCAGTGTGTGGCAGTGCAGGGGTTACAGGCAGGGGTGGTGTGGTGACTCTCCAGTGTGTGGCAGTGCAGGGGTTACAGGCAGGGATGATGTGGTGACTCTCCAGTGTGTGGCAGTGCAGGGGTTACAGGCAGGGGGGATGTGGTGACTCTCCAGTGTGTGGCAGTACAGGGGTTACAGGCAGGGATGGTGTGGTGACTCTCCAGTGTGTGGCAGTGCAGGGGTTACAGGCAGGGATGGTGTGGTGACTCTCCAGTGTGTGGCAGTGCAGGGGTTACAGGCAGGGATGGTGTGGTGACTCTCCAGTGTGTGGCAGTGCAGGGGTTACAGGCAGGGATGGTGTGGTGACTCTCCAGTGTGTGGCAGTGCAGGGGTTACAGGCAGGGATGATGTGGTGTCTCTCCAGTGTGTGGCAGTGCAGGGGTTACAGGCAGGGATGATGTGGTGGCTCTCCAGTGTGTGGCAGTGCAGGGGTTACAGGCAGGGATGATGTGGTGACTCTCCAGTGTGTGGCAGTGCAGGGGTTACAGGCAGGGATGGTGTGGTGGCTCTCCAGTGTGTGGCAGTGCAGGGGTTACAGGCAGGGATGGTGTGGTGGCTCTCCAGTGTGTGGCAGTGCAGGGGTTACTGGCAGGGATAGTGTGGTGACTCTCCAGTGTGTGGCAGTGCAGGGGTTACAGGCAGGGATGATGTGGTGGCTCTCCAGTGTGTGGCAGTGCAGGGGTTACAGGCAGGGGTGATGTGGTGGCTCTCCAGTGTGTGGCAGTGCAGGGGTTACAGGCAGGGATGATGTGGTGACTCTCCAGTGTGTGGCAGTGCAGGGGTTACAGGCAGGGATGGTGTGGTGGCTCACCAGTGTGTGGCAGTGCAGGGGTTACAGGCAGGGGTGATGTGGTGTATCTCCAGTGTGTGGCAGTGCAGGGGTTACAGGCAGGGATGGTGTGGTGACTCTCCAGTGTGTGGCAGTGCAGGGGTTACAGGCAGGGATGATGTGGTGGCTCTCCAGTGTGTGGCAGTGCAGGGGTTACAGGCAGGGATGGTGTGGTGGCTCTCCAGTGTGTGGCAGTGCAGGGGTTACAGGCAGGGGTGATGTGGTGACTCTCCAGTGTGTGGCAGTGCAGGGGTTACAGGCAGGGATGGTGTGGTGACTCTCCAGTGTGTGGCAGTGCAGGGGTTACAGGCAGGGGTGGTGTGGTGACTCTCCAGTGTGTGGCAGTGCAGGGGTTACAGGCAGGGGTGGTGTGGTGACTCTCCAGTGTGTGGCAGTGCAGGGGTTACAGGCAGGGATGATGTGGTGACTCTCCAGTGTGTGGCAGTGCAGGGGTTACAGGCAGGGGGGATGTGGTGACTCTCCAGTGTGTGGCAGTGCAGGGGTTACAGGCAGGGATGGTGTGGTGACTCTCCAGTGTGTGGCAGTGCAGGGGTTACAGGCAGGGATGGTGTGGTGACTCTCCAGTGTGTGGCAGTGCAGGGGTTACAGGCAGGGATGGTGTGGTGACTCTCCAGTGTGTGGCAGTGCAGGGGTTACAGGCAGGGATGGTGTGGTGACTCTCCAGTGTGTGGCAGTGCAGGGGTTACAGGCAGGGATGATGTGGTGACTCTCCAGTGTGTGGCAGTGCAGGGGTTACAGGCAGGGATGGTGTGGTGACTCTCCAGTGTGTGGCAGTGCAGGGGTTACAGGCAGGGGGGATGTGGTGACTCTCCAGTGTGTGGCAGTGCAGGGGTTACAGGCAGGGATGGTGTGGTGACTCTCCAGTGTGTGGCAGTGCAGGGGTTACAGGCAGGGATGGTGTGGTGACTCTCCAGTGTGTGGCAGTGCAGGGGTTACAGGCAGGGATGGTGTGGTGACTCTCCAGTGTGTGGCAGTGCAGGGGTTACAGGCAGGGATGGTGTGGTGACTCTCCAGTGTGTGGCAGTGCAGGGGTTACAGGCAGGGATGGTGTGGTGACTCTCCAGTGTGTGGCAGTGCAGGGGTTACAGGCAGGGATGATGTGGTGACTCTCCAGTGTGTGGCAGTGCAGGGGTTACAGGCAGGGATGGTGTGGTGACTCTCCAGTGTGTGGCAGTGCAGGGGTTACAGGCAGGGATGGTGTGGTGGCTCTCCAGTGTGTGGCAGTGCAGGGGTTACAGGCAGGGATGGTGTGGTGGCTCTCCAGTGTGTGGCAGTGCAGGGGTTACAGGCAGGGATGATGTGGTGACTCTCCAGTGTGTGGCAGTGCAGGGGTTACAGGCAGGGGGGATGATGTGGTGGCTCCCCAGTGTGTGGCAGTGCAGGGGTTACAGGCAGGGATGATGTGGTGACTCCCCAGTGTGTGGCAGTGCAGGGGTTACAGGCAGGGATGATGTGGTGACTCTCCAGTGTGTGGCAGTGCAGGGGTTACAGGCAGGGATGATGTGGTGACTCCACAGTGTGTGGCAGTGCAGGGGTTACAGGCAGGGATGATGTGGTGGCTCTCCAGTGTGTGGCAGTGCAGGGGTTACTGGCAGGGATAGTGTGGTGACTCTCCAGTGTGTGGCAGTGCAGGGGTTACAGGCAGGGATGATGTGGTGGCTCTCCAGTGTGTGGCAGTGCAGGGGTTACAGGCAGGGATGGTGTGGTGACTCTCCAGTGTGTGGCAGTGCAGGGGTTACAGGCAGGGGTGATGTGGTGGCTCTCCAGTGTGTGGCAGTGCAGGGGTTACAGGCAGGGATGATGTGGTGACTCTCCAGTGTGTGGCAGTGCAGGGGTTACAGGCAGGGATGGTGTGGTGGCTCCCCAGTGTGTGGCAGTGCAGGGGTTACAGGCAGGGATGGTGTGGTGGCTCTCCAGTGTGTGGCAGTGCAGAGGTTACAGGCAGGGGTGATGTGGTGGCTCTCCAGTGTGTGGCAGTGCAGGGGTTACAGGCAGGGATGATGTGGTGGCTCTCCAGTGTGTGGCAGTGCAGGGGTTACAGGCAGGGTGATGTTGTGACTCTCCAGTGTGTGGCAGTGCAGGGGTTACAGGCAGGGATGGTGTGGTGACTCCCCAGTGTGTGGCAGTGCAGGGGTTACAGGCAGGGATGGTGTGGTGGCTCTCCAGTGTGTGGCAGTGCAGGGGTTACAGGCAGGGGTGGTGTGGTGGCTCTCCAGTGTGTGGCAGTGCAGGGGTTACAGGCAGGGATGATGTGGTGACTCTCCAGTGTGTGGCAGTGCAGGGGTTACAGGCAGGGATGGTGTGGTGGCTCTCCAGTGTGTGGCAGTGCAGGGGTTACAGGCAGGGATGATGTGGTGGCTCTCCAGTGTGTGGCAGTGCAGGGGTTACAGGCAGGGATGATGTGGTGGCTCTCCAGTGTGTGGCAGTGCAGGGGTTACAGGCAGGGATGATGTGGTGACTCTCCAGTGTGTGGCAGTGCAGGGGTTACAGGCAGGGATGGTGTGGTGGCTCTCCAGTGTGTGGCAGTGCAGGGGTTACAGGGAGGGATGGTGCGTTTGGGCGGCACACACTGCAGAGGGAATCTTGCTATATGAAGCTGATGGGGACGCTGTACAGATATAAGGTGGGTGCCACGAATGCAGATCCAGAGCAGCAATTATTATATGTTTATTGTTAGAAAAATGAGTGTATTTACTTGAATGACTGCTGTAATATAATCCTATTACACGCTATACATACATCATTATACTCCCATAGCAATACATCCACTGGCACCGGCTATAATATAATCCTATTACACGCTATACATAGATCATTATACCCCCCATAGCAATACATCCACTGGCACCGGCTATAATATAATCCTATTACACGCTATACATAGAGCATTATACCCCCATAGCAATACATCTACTGGCACCGGCTATAATATAATCCTATTACACGCTATACATACATCATTATACCCCTATAGCAATACATCTACTGGCACAGGCTATAATATAATCCTATTACACCCTATACATAGATCATTATACCCCTATAGCAATACATCCACTGGCACCGGCTATAATATAATCCTATTACACGCTATACATAGATCATTATACCCCCATAGCAATACATCTACTGGCACCGGCTATAATATAATCCTATTACACCCTATACATACATCATTATACCCCCCATAGCAATACATCTACTGGCACCGGCTATAATATAATCCTATTACACCCTATACATACATCATTATACCCCTATAGCAATACATCCACTGGCACCGGCTATAATATAATCCTATTACACGCTATACATAGATCATTATACCCCCCAATAGCAATACATCTACTGGCACCAGCTATAATATAATCCTATTACACGCTATACATACATCATTATACCCCCATAGCAATACATCTACTGGCACCGGCTATAATATAATCCTATTACACGCTATACATACATCATTATACCCCCCATAGCAATACATCTACTGGCACCGGCTATAATATAATCTTATTACACGCTATACATAGATCATTATACCCCCCATAGCAATACATCTACTGGCACCGGCTATAATATAATCCTATTACACGCTATACATAGAGCATTATACCCCCCTAGCAATACATCTACTGGCACCGGCTATAATATAATCCTATTACACGCTATACATAGATCATTATACCCCCATAGCAATACATCCACTGGCACTGGCTATAATATAATCCTATTACACCCTATACATAGATCATTATACTCCCATAGCAATACATCTACTGGCACCAGCTATAATATAATCCTATTACACGCTATACATACATCATTATACCCCCATAGCAATACATCTACTGGCACCGGCTATAATATAATCCTATTACACCCTATACATAGATCATTATACCCCCCATAGCAATACATCTACTGGCACCGGCTATAATATAATCCTATTACACGCTATACATACATCATTATACCCGCATAGCAATACATCCACTGGCACCGGCTATAATATAATCCTATTACACGCTATACATACATCATTATACCCCCCATAGCAATACATCTACTGGCACCGGCTATAATATAATCCTATTACACGCTATACATACATCATTATACTCCCCATAGCAATACATCTACTGGCACCGGCTATAATATAATCCTATTACACGCTATACATACATCATTATACCCCCCATAGCAATACATCCACTGGCACCGGCTATAATATAATCCTATTACACCCTATACATAGATCATTATACCCCTATAGCAATACATCTACTGGCACCGGCTATAATATAATCCTATTACACCGTATACATACATCATTATACCCCCATAGCAATACATCTACTGGCACCGGCTATAATATAATCCTATTACACGCTATACATAGATCATTATACCCCCATAGCAATACATCTACTGGCACCGGCTATAATATAATCCTATTACACCCTATACATAGAGCATTATACCCCCCATAGCAATACATCTACCGGCACCGGCTATAATATAATCCTATTACACGCTATACATACATCATTATACCCCCATAGCAATACATCTGCTGGCACCGGCTATAATATAATCCATATACACGCTATACATAGATCATTATACCCCCATAGCAATACATCCACTGGCACCGGCTATAATATAATCCTATTACACGCTATACATAGATCATTATACCCCCATAGCAATACATCCACTGGCACCGGCTATAATATAATCCTATTACACGCTATACATACATCATTATACCCCCATAGCAATACATCCACTGGCACCGGCTATAATATAATCCTATTACACGCTATACATAGATCATTATACCCCCATAGCAATACATCTACTGGCACCGGCTATATTATAATCCTATTACACGCTATACATACATCATTATACCCCCATAGCAATACATCCACTGGCACCGGCTATAATATAATCCTATTACACTCTATACATACATCATTATACCCCCATAGCAATACATCTACTGGCACCGGCTATAATATAATCCTATTACACGCTATACATACATCATTATACCCCCCATAGCAATACATCTACTGGCACCGGCTATAATATAATCCTATTACACGCTATACATAGAGCATTATACCCCCCATAGCAATACATCTACTGGCACCGGCTATAATATAATCCTATTACACTCTATACATACATCATTATACCCCCATAGCAATACATCTACTGGCACCGGCTATAATATAATCCTATTACACGCTATACATAGATCATTATACCCCCATAGCAATACATCTACTGGCACCGGCTATAATATAATCCTATTACACCCTATACATACATCATTATACCCCCATAGCAATACATCCACTGGCACCGGCTATAATATAATCCTATTACACGCTATACATACATAATTATACCCCCATAGCAATACATCTACTGGCACCGGCTATAATATAATCCTATTACACTCTATACATAGAGCATTATACCCCCATAGCAATACATCTACTGGCACCGGCTATAATATAATCCTATTACACGCTATACATACATCATTATACCCCTATAGCAATACATCCACTGGCACCGGCTATAATATAATCCTATTACACCCTATACATAGAGCATTATACCCCCCATAGCAATACATCCACTGGCACCGGCTATAATATAATCCTATTACACCCTATACATACATCATTATACCCCCCATAGCAATACATCTACTGGCACCGGCTATAATATAATCCTATTACACCCTATACATACATCATTATACCCCTATAGCAATACATCCACTGGCACCGGCTATAATATAATCCTATTACACGCTATACATACATCATTATACCCCCCATAGCAATACATCTACTGGCACCGGCTATAATATAATCCTATTACACCCTATACATACATCATTATACCCCCATACCAATACATCTACTGGCACCGGCTACAATATAATCCTATTACACGCTATACATAGATCATTATACCCCCCATAGCAATACATCTACTGGCACCGGCTATAATATAATCCTATTACACCCTATACATAGATCATTATACCCCCCATAGCAATACATCTACTGGCACCGGCTATAATATAATCCTATTACACGCTATACATACATCATTATACTCCCCATAGCAATACATCTACTGGCACCGGCTATAATATAATCCTATTACACGCTATACATACATCATTATACCCCCCATAGCAATACATCCACTGGCACCGGCTATAATATAATCCTATTACACGCTATACATACATCATTATACCCCCATAGCAATACATCCACTGGCACCGGCTATAATATAATCCTATTACACGCTATACATACATCATTATACCCCCATAGCAATACATCTACTGGCACCGGCTATAATATAATCCTATTACACGCTATACATACATCATTATACCCCCATAGCAATACATCTACTGGCACCGACTATAATATAATCCTATTACACGCTATACATACATCATTATACCCCCCATAGCAATACATCCACTGGCACCGGCTATAATATAATCCTATTACACCCTATACATAGATCATTATACCCCCATAGCAATACATCTACTGGCACCGGCTATAATATAATCCTATTACACGCTATACATAGATCATTATACCCCCATAGCAATACATCCACTGGCACCGGCTATAATATAATCCTATTACACGCTATACATACATCATTATACCCCCATAGCAATACATCTACTGGCACCGGCTATAATATAATCCTATTACACGCTATACATACATCATTATACCCCCATAGCAATACATCCACTGGCACCGGCTATAATATAATCCTATTACACGCTATGCATAGATCATTATACCCCCATAGCAATACATCCACTGGCACCGGCTATAATATAATCCTATTACACGCTATACATACATCATTATACCCCCATAGCAATACATCCACTGGCACCGGCTATAATATAATCCTATTACACGCTATATACATACATCATTATACCCCCCATAGCAATACATCTACTGGCACCGGCTATAATATAATCCTATTACACGCTATACATACATCATTATACCCCCATAGCAATACATCTACTGGCACCGGCTATAATATAATCCTATTACACCCTATACATACATCATCATACCCCCATAGCAATACATCCACTGGCACCGGCTATAATATAATCCTATTACACCCTATATATACATCATTATACTCCCATAGCAATACATCTACTGGCACCGGCTATAATATAATCTTATTACACCCTATACATAGAGCATTATACCCCCATAGCAATACATCTACTGGCACCGGCTATAATATAATCCTATTACACGCTATACATAGATCATTATACCCCCATAGCAATACATCTACTGGCACCGGCTATAATATAATCCTATTACACCCTATACATACATCATTATACCCCCATAGCAATACATCCACTGGCACCGGCTATAATATATTCCTATTACACCCTATACATACATCATTTTACCCCCATAGCAATACATCCACTGGCACCGGCTATAATATAATCCTATTACACTCTATACATACATCATTATACCCCCATAGCAATACATCTACTGGCACCGGCTATAATATAATCCTATTACACGCTATACATAGATCATTATACCCCCATAGCAATACATCCACTGGCACCGGCTATAATATAATCCTATTACACGCTATACATACATCATTATACCCCCATAGCAATACATCTACTGGCACCGGCTATAATATAATCCTATTACACGCTATACATACATCATTATACCCCCATAGCAATACATCCACTGGCACCGGCTATAATATAATCCTATTACACGCTATGCATAGATCATTATACCCCCATAGCAATACATCTACTGGCACCGGCTATAATATAATCCTATTACACGCTATACATACATCATTATACCCCCATAGCAATACATCTACTGGCACCGGCTATAATATAATCCTATTACACCCTATACATAGATCATTATACCCCCATAGCAATACATCCACTGGCACCGGCTATAATATAATCCTATTACACCCTATATATACATCATTATACTCCCATAGCAATACATCTACTGGCACCGGCTATAATATAATCTTATTACACCCTATACATAGAGCATTATACCCCCATAGCAATACATCTACTGGCACCGGCTATAATATAATCCTATTACACGCTATACATAGATCATTATACCCCCATAGCAATACATCTACTGGCACCGGCTATAATATAATCCTATTACACCCTATACATACATCATTATACCCCCATAGCAATACATCTACTGGCACCGGCTATAATATAATCCTATTACACGCTATACATAGATCATTATACCCCCCATAGCAATACATCCACTGGCACCGGCTATAATATAATCCTATTACACCCTATACATAGATCATTATACCCCCCATAGCAATACATCCACTGGCACCGGCTATAATATAGTCCTATTACACCCTATACATACATCATTATACCCCCATAGCAATACATCCACTGGCACCGGCTATAATATATTCCTATTACACCCTATACATACATCATTTTACCCCCATAGCAATACATCCACTGGCACCGGCTATAATATAATCCTATTACACTCTATACATACATCATTATACCCCCATAGCAATACATCTACTGGCACCGGCTATAATATAATCCTATTACACGCTATACATAGATCATTATACCCCCATAGCAATACATCCACTGGCACCGGCTATAATATAATCCTATTACACGCTATACATACATCATTATACCCCCATAGCAATACATCTACTGGCACCGGCTATAATATAATCCTATTACACGCTATACATACATCATTATACCCACATAGCAATACATCCACTGGCACCGGCTATAATATAATCCTATTACACGCTATGCATAGATCATTATACCCCCATAGCAATACATCTACTGGCACCGGCTATAATATAATCCTATTACACGCTATACATACATCATTATACCCCCATAGCAATACATCTACTGGCACCGGCTATAATATAATCCTATTACACCCTATACATAGATCATTATACCCCCATAGCAATACATCCACTGGCACCGGCTATAATATAATCCTATTACACCCTATATATACATCATTATACTCCCATAGCAATACATCTACTGGCACCGGCTATAATATAATCTTATTACACCCTATACATAGAGCATTATACCCCCATAGCAATACATCTACTGGCACCGGCTATAATATAATCCTATTACACGCTATACATAGATCATTATACCCCCATAGCAATACATCTACTGGCACCGGCTATAATATAATCCTATTACACCCTATACATACATCATTATACCCCCATAGCAATACATCTACTGGCACCGGCTATAATATAATCCTATTACACGCTATACATAGATCATTATACCCCCCATAGCAATACATCCACTGGCACCGGCTATAATATAATCCTATTACACCCTATACATAGATCATTATACCCCCCATAGCAATACATCCACTGGCACCGGCTATAATATAGTCCTATTACACCCTATATATACATCATTATACCCCCCATAGCAATACATCCACTGGCACCGGCTATAATATAATCCTATTACACGCTATACATAGAGCATTATACCCCCATAGCAATACATCTACTGGCACCGGCTATAATATAATCCTATTACACGCTATACATAGATCATTATACCCCCATAGCAATACATCCACTGGCACCGGCTATAATATAATCCTATTACACGCTATACATACATCATTATACCCCCATAGCAATACATCTACTGGCCCCGGCTATAATATAATCCTATTACACGCTATACATACATCATTATACCCCCATAGCAATACATCTACTGGCACCGGCTATAATATAATCCTATTACACGCTATACATACATCATTATACCCCCATAGCAATACATCTACTGGCACCGGCTATAATATAATCCTATTACACGCTATACATACATCATTATACCCCCATAGCAATACATCTACTGGCACCGGCTATAATATAATCCTATTACACCCTATACATACATCATTATACTCCCCATAGCAATACATCCACTGGCACCGGCTATAATATAATTCTATTACACGCTATACATAGATCATTATACCCCCATAGCAATTTATCTACTGGCACCGGCTATAATATAATCTTATTACACGCTATACATACATCATTATACCCCCCATAGCAATACATCTACTGGCACCGGCTATAATATAATCCTATTACACGCTATACATACATCATTATACCCCCATAGCAATACATCTACTGGCACCGGCTATAATATAATCCTATTACACGCTATATACATACATCATTATACCCCCATAGCAATACATCTACTGGCACCGGCTATAATATAATCCTATTACACCCTATACATAGAGCATTATACCCCCATAGCAATACATCCACTGGCACCGGCTATAATATAATCCTATTACACGCTATACATACATCATTATACCCCCATAGCAATACATCTACTGGCACCGGCTATAATATAATCCTATTACACGCTATACATACATCATTATACCCCCCATAGCAATACATCTACTGGCACCGGCTATAATATAATCCTATTACACGCTATACATACTTTATTATACCCCCATAGCAATACATCTACTGGCACCGGCTATAATATAATCCTATTACACCCTATACATAGAGCATTATACCCCCATAGCAATACATCTACTGGCACCTGCTATAATATAATCCTATTACACCCTATACATACATCATTATACCCCCCATAGCAATACATCTACTGGCACCGGCTATAATATAATCCTATTACACCCTATACATAGATCATTATACCCCCCATAGCAATACATCCACTGGCCCCGGCTATAATATAATCCTATTACACCCTATACATACATCATTATACCCCCCATAGCAATACATCTACTGGCACCGGCTATAATATAATCCTATTACACGCTATACATACATCATTATACCCCCCATAGCAATACATCCACTGGCCCCGGCTATAATATAATCCTGTTACACGCTATACATACATCATTATACCCCCCATAGCAATACATCTACTGGCACCGGCTATAATATAATCTTATTACACGCTATACATACATCATTATACCCCCATAGCAATACATCTACTGGCACCGGCTATAATATAATCCTATTACACGCTATACATAGATCATTATACCCCCCATAGCAATACATCTACTGGCACCGGCTATAATATAATCCTATTACACCCTATACATAGAGCATTATACCCCCATAGCAATACATCCACTGGCACCGGCTATAATATAATCCTATTACACCCTATACATACATCATTATACCCCCATAGCAATACATCCACTGGCACCGGCTATAATATAATCCTATTACACCCTATACATAGATCATTATACCCCTATAGCAATACATCTACTGGCACAGGCTATAATATAATCCTATTACACCCTATACATACATCATTATACCCCCCATAGCAATACATCTACTGGCACCGGCTATAATATAATCCTATTACACCCTATACATAGAGCATTATACCCCCATAGCAATACATCCACTGGCACCGGCTATAATATAATCCTATTACACCCTATACATACATCATTATACCCCCATAGCAATACATCCACTGGCACCGGCTATAATATAATCCTATTACACCCTATACATAGATCATTATACCCCTATAGCAATACATCTACTGGCACAGGCTATAATATAATCCTATTACACGCTATACATACATCATTATACCCCCCATAGCAATACATCCACTGGCACCGGCTATAATATAATCCTATTATACGCTATACATACATCATTATACCCCCCATAGCAATACATCTACTGGCACCGGCTATAATATAATCCTATTACACCCTATACATACATCATTATACCCCCCATAGCAATACATCCACTGGCACCGGCTATAATATAATCCTATTACACGCTATACATACATCATTATACCCCTATAGCAATACATCCACTGGCCCCGGCTATAACATAATCCTATTACACGCTATACATACATCATTATACCCCCCATAGCAATACATCTACTGGCACCGGCTATAATATAATCCTATTACACCCTATACATACATCATTATACCCCCCATAGCAATACATCCACTGGCACCGGCTATAATATAATCCTATTACACGCTATACATACATCATTATACCCCCCATAGCAATACATCTACTGGCACCGGCTATAATATAATCCTATTACACGCTATACATACATCATTATACCCCCCATAGCAATACATCCACTGGCACCGGCTATAATATAATCCTATTACACGCTATACATACATCATTATACCCCCCATAGCAATACATCCACTGGCACCGGCTATAATATAATCCTATTACACGCTATACATACATCCTTATACCCCCCATAGCAATACATCTACTGGCACCAGCTATAATATAATCCTATTACACCCTATACATAGATCATTATACCCCTATAGCAATACATCTACTGGCACCGGCTATAATATAATCCTATTACACGCTATACATAGATCATTATACCCCCATAGCAATACATCTACTGGCACCGGCTATAATATAATCCTATTACACCCTATACATAGAGCATTATACCCCCATAGCAATACATCCACTGGCACCGGCTATAATATAATCCTATTACACGCTATACATACATCATTATACCCCCCATAGCAATACATCCACTGGCACCGGCTATAATATAATCCTATTACACGCTATACATAGGTCATTATACCCTCCATAGCAATACATCTACTGGCACCAGCTATAATATAATCCTATTACACCCTATACATAGATCATTATACCCCCATAGCAATACATCCACTGGCACCGGCTATAATATAATCCTATTACACGCTATACATACATCATTATACCCGCATAGCAATACATCCACTGGCACCGGCTATAATATAATCCTATTACACCCTATACATAGAGCATTATACCCCCATAGCAATACATCCACTGGCACCGGCTATAATATAATATTATTACACCCTATACATAGATCATTATACCCCTATAGCAATACATCTACTGGCACCGGCTATAATATAATCCTGTTACACGCTATACATACATCATTATACCCGCATAGCAATACATCCACTGGCACCGGCTATAATATAATCCTATTACACGCTATACATAGAACATTATACCCCCCATAGCAATACATCCACTGGCACCGGCTATAATAAAATCCTATTACATGCTATACATACATCATTATACCCCCATAGCAATACATCTACTGGCACAGGCTATAATATAATCCTATTACACGCTATACATAGATCATTATACCCCCATAGCAATACATCCACTGGCACCAGCTATAATATAATCCTATTACACCCTATACATAGATCATTATACCCCCATAGCAATACATCCACTGGCACCGGCTATAATATAATCCTATTACACGCTATACATAGATCATTATACACCCATAGCAATACATCCACTGGCCCCGGCTATAATATAATCCTATTACACCCTATACATAGATCATTATACCCCCATAGCAATACATCTACTGGCACCGGCTATAATATAATCCTATTACACGCTGTACATACATCATTATACCCCCCATAGCAATACATCTACTGGCCCCGGCTATAATATAATCCTATTACACCCTATACATAGATCATTATACCCCCCATAGCAATACATCTACTGGCCCCGGCTATAATATAATCCAATTACACGCTATACATACATCATTATACCCCCCATAGCAATACATCTACTGGCACCGGCTATAATATAATCCTATTACACCCTATACATAGATCATTATACCCCCATAGCAATACATCTACTGGCACCGGCTATAATATAATCCTATTACACGCTATACATACATCATTATACCCCCATAGCAATACATTTACTGGCCCCGGCTATAATATAATCCAATTACACCCTATACATAGATCATTATACCCCCATAGCAATACATCTACTGGCACAGGCTATAATATAATCCTATTACACGCTATATATACATATACTGGCACTGGCTATAATATACGGTGACCATACGTCCCGCTTTACCCGGGACGCGTCCCGCCTCCGGGGGGCGCTGTCCCAGGCTACATGAGGTCCCGGGAAACGTCCCGCTTTTAGCAGCGGGACGTCCCGGCCTCGGGACTCTGGCCACCGTACATGAACTAGCCGCAGCGTCTCATAGACGCTGCGCTAGTTCATTCCCCGCAGCCCCGCTCCAGCAGCCTGCATTGTGTTCCGCCTTCCGGGCGGCACAGGCAGAGCAGGGCTACGGGAAGATGGCGTCCGGAGGCGGAGCCCTGTACTGTCTCCAGTACAGGGCTCCGCCTCCGGACGCCATCTTGCCGTAGCCCTGCTCTGCTTGTGAGAGCGGGAGATTGAAGGAGGAAGATCGTCCAGGGGGAGCTGCACACACCAGAGGCCGGCTGCGTGAGGGGACGTCTTCTGCCAGGTGAGTAACTAAATGCTTTTTTTTCCCCAGGTGACATGTTTGCCCGCAGTGCGTTTAGTTTGTACTGACATGTTTGCCCGCAGTGCGTTTAATTTGTGCTGACATGTTTGCCCGCAGTGCGTTTAGTTTGTGCTGACATGTTTGCCCGCAGTGCGTTTAGTTTGTACTGACATGTTTGCCCGCAGTGCGTTTAATTTGTGCTGACATGTTTGCCCGCAGTGCGTTTAGTTTGTGCTGACATGTTTGCCCGCAGTGCGTTTAATTTGTGCTGACATGTTTGCCCGCAGTGCGTTTAATTTGTGCTGACATGTTTGCCCGCAGTGCGTTTAATTTGTGCTGACATGTTTGCCCGCAGTGCGTTTAGTTTGTACTGACATGTTTGCCCGCAGTGCGTTTAGTTTGTGCTGACATGTTTGCCCGCAGTGCGTTTAATTTGTGCTGACATGTTTGCCCGCAGTGCGTTTAATTTGTGCTGACATGTTTGCCCGCAGTGCGTTTAATTTGTGCTGACATGTTTGCCCGCAGTGCGTTTAATTTGTGCTGACATGTTTGCCCGCAGTGCGTTTAGTTTGTGCTGACATGTTTGCCCGCAGTGCGTTTAGTTTGTGCTGACATGTTTGCCTGCAGTGCGTTTAGTTTGTGCTGACATGTTTGCCCGCAGTGCGTTTAGTTTGTGCTGACATGTTTGCCCGCAGTGCGTTTAGTTTGTGCTGACATGTTTGCCCGCAGTGCGTTTAGTTTGTGCTGACATGTTTGCCCGCAGTGCGTTTAATTTGTGCTGACATGTTTGCCCGCAGTGCGTTTAGTTTGTGCTGACATGTTTGCCCGCAGTGCGTTTAATTTGTGCTGACATGTTTGCCCGCAGTGCGTTTAATTTGTGCTGACATGTTTGCCCGCAGTGCGTTTAGTTTGTGCTGACATTGTTTGCCCGCAGTGTGTTTATTTTGTACTGACATGTTTGCCCGCAGAGCGTTTATTTTGTTCTGACATGTTTGCCCGCATTGCGTTTATTTTCTACTGACATGTTTGCCCCCATTGCGTTTATTTTGTGCTGAAATGTTGCCTGCAATGTGTTTATTTTGTGCTGACATGTTTGCCCCCATTGCGTTTATTTTGTGCCGACATGTTTGCCCCCATTGCGTTTATTTTGTACTGACATGTTTGCCCCCATTGCGTTTATTTTGTACTGACATGTTTGCCCCCATTGCGTTTATTTTGTGCTGACATGTTGTCCGCAATACGTTTATTTTGTGCTGAAATGTTGCCCTCAATGCGTTTATTTTGTGCTGAAATGTTGCCCGTAATGCGTTTATTTTGTGCTGAAATGTTGACCTCAATGCGTTTATTTTGTGCTGAAATGTTGCCCGTAATGCGTTTATTTTGTGGTGTCTGGGGTAACTGTTGCTGCATTTATTATTTAATGGTCATAGTTGGCTGTGTTTGCTGCTTTGGGGTTACGGTATACTATTAAATAGCATCACACAGTTTCTGCACACCCATGATGCGAATCCTCGTTTGACCACATCACGGCGCAAACACTGCTTTCTTATGCCTCGCTGTTGCATCATTTGGTTAGCTCCGCCCATAGAATGTCATGGCCACACCCATTTTTTCACGCGCGCCACAGACACCACATTTTTCGCACCCCCTATTTTTCGACGCTATACATACATCATTATACCCCCATAGCAATACATCCACTGGCACCGGCTATAATATAATCCTATTACAACCTATACATAGAGCATTATACCCCCCATAGCAATACATCTACTGGCACAGGCTATAATATAATCCTATTACACGCTATACACAGATCATTAACCCTCTGTGGGCTGGAATACCAGCAGCATTAAACACAACTCGGTTGCATGATTATGTGGTTGCAGAAAGGGGATATTATCTCCCAGAATAGACTGCATGCAATAACATTCTCTACTAAACCCTTTCACCAGCGATGAGGTCTCCCCATATATAATGGGTCCTTACTCTACCTCTAGCAGTCAGCATGCAAGCAAACATTTCATGATCAAGGGCTTCCTGCTGAGGTCTGTGAGGTGCCACCATTCTAGGGAACACGTATGCACAACAATCAGTCTATGATCTCCCGGGAGTAACAATCTGCTCTTCTCACACCATCAAATCAATGGGCTGCACAGGCGCGCTACAGACTGCAGCCACACCACTCCAGCCATGGTGGTAAGGTCCATACACATAAGCAATTTGTATCTGCAGATGACTTGCCAATTTTCCCACCTCCATGCAGTATGAGTGGCCGGCAGATTCTGAATAGTAAAGTTGTAAAGTTGGGTACACATGAGATAAGCAGAGCTGGGACAAGGTCCTCCAGCACCCAAGGCTAAGACACCAAAGTGCGCCCCTCCATCCCTGCCAACCGAGCCATCAAACACTGATTGCTATTAGACTAAGAGGTGCCCCAGGGCCCACAACCTCCCCAACACCTTAATATCTAGTTATCTGGCTTGCAATCACTGCCATGTATCCCCTTTTCTTATTTCTTTCTGCTTCAAACACAATTAGGAATGACAGCTGAATGAATTCTGCGCCCCCTCCTACACTGCGCCCTGAGGCTGGAGCCTCTCCAGCCTATGCCTCGGCCCGGCCCTGGAGATAAGTCTTTGAAAAATGAAAGATCAAAGATAACACCGCAGATAATCTGTAAAAAAAAAAGTCGTTAAAATATACAGACCAAAGAAATGTATCTCTCAATCTTTGAGATTTATCCAGGTGGATCTGATCTGCAGATGACTGTCCGTTAAACAAGGTGTGTATGAGATCTGCAGATATCACAGACTATGGAAGCATTTTGCAGGAACCAATCTCTTGCATGTGAGCAGCATCTTTCACACCTCCCTGAGAGACCTATGTGACAGATAAATTCCTCCGTGGACAAAGATTTTCTATCTGATGTGTATACTTAGCTTGAGAATAGACTGTGTAGGTATGGCTCTCATACTGCACAGAAGGTGGTCAAATTGGTCTTTTATCTTTCATTTTCCAAAGACTTTTCTCTGATGTGTGTACCCAACTTTAGTAGTGCAGTTTATTGCTCCCAGGCAATCTCCGACTGATTCATGTACATGTATGTGTTCCCTAGAATGGTGGCACCTCACAGACCTCAGCAGGAAGCCCTTGATCATAAAATGTTTGCTTGCATGCTGACTGCTAGAGGTAGAGTAGGGACCCTTTACATACGGGGAGACCTCATCGCTGGTGGAAGGGTCTAGTACATAATGCTATTGCATGCAAACCATTGTGGAAGCTAATGTCCCCTTTCTACAACCGTATAATTTTGCAACCTAATTGTTTTTATTGCTGCTGTGAGTATAATGAGTGCCGAGGGATAATGTCTGTCTGTATATGGAGAGATATGGACATTGGGTATGCAGAGAGTTAATGTCTGTCTGTATGTGGAGAGATATGGACATTGGGTGTGCAGAGGGTTAATGTCTGTCTGTATGTGGAGAGATATGGACATTGAGCATGCAGAGGGTTAATGTCTGTTTGTATGTGGAGAGATATGGACATTGGGTGTGCAGAGGGTTAATGTCTGTTTGTATGTGGAGAGATATGGACATTGGGTGTGCAGAGGGTTAATGTCTGTTTGTATGTGGAGAGATATGGACATTGGGTGTGCAGAGGGTTAATGTCTGTTTGTATGTGGAGAGATATGGACATTGGGTGTGCAGAGGGTTAATGTCTGTCTGTATGTGGAGAGATATGGACATTGGGCATGCAGAGGGTTAATGTCTGTTTGTATGTGGAGAGATATGGACATTGGGTGTGCAGAGGGTTAATATCTGTCTGTATGTGGAGAGATATGGACATTGGGTGTGCAGAGGGTTAATGTCTGTTTGTATGTGGAGAGATATGGACATTGGGTGTGCAGAGGGTTAATATCTGTCTGTATGTGGAGAGATATGGACATTGGGTGTGCAGAGGGTTAATATCTGTCTGTATGTGGAGAGATATGGACATTGGGCATGCAGAGGGTTAATATCTGTCTGTATGTGGAGAGATATGGACATTGGGTGTGCAGAGGGTTAATGTCTGTTTGTATGTGGAGAGATATGGACATTGGGTGTGCAGAGGGTTAATATCTGTCTGTATGTGGAGAGATATGGACATTGGGTGTGCAGAGGGTTAATATCTGTCTGTATGTGGAGAGATATGGACATTGGGCATGCAGAGGGTTAATATCTGTCTGTATGTGGAGAGATATGGACATTGGGTGTGCAGAGGGTTAATGTCTGTTTGTATGTGGAGAGATATGGACATTGGGTGTGCAGAGGGTTAATGTCTGTTTGTATGTGGAGAGATATGGACATTGGGTGTGCAGAGGGTTAATGTCTGTTTGTATGTGGAGAGATATGGACATTGGGTGTGCAGAGGGTTAATGTCTGTTTGTATGTGGAGAGATATGGACATTGGGCGTGCAGAGGGTTAATGTCTGTTTGTATGTGGAGAGATATGGACATTGGGCGTGCAGAGGGTTAATGTCTGTTTGTATGTGGAGAGATATGGACATTGGGTGTGCAGAGGGTTAATGTCTGTTTGTATGTGGAGAGATATGGACATTGGGTGTGCAGAGGGTTAATGTCTGTTTGTATGTGGAGAGATATGGACATTGGGTGTGCAGAGGGTTAATGTCTGTTTGTATGTGGAGAGATATGGACATTGGGTGTGCAGAGGGTTAATGTCTGTTTGTATATGGAGAGATATGGACATTGGGCATGCAGAGGGTTAATGTCTGTCTGTATGTGGAGAGATATGGACATTGGGTGTGCAGAGGGTTAATGTCTGTCTGTATGTGGAGAGATATGGACATTGGGTGTGCAGAGGGTTAATGTCTGTCTGTATGTGGAGAGATATGGACATTGAGCATGCAGAGGGTTAATGTCTGTTTGTATGTGGAGAGATATGGACATTGGGTGTGCAGAGGGTTAATGTCTGTATGTGGAGAGATATGGACATTGGGTGTGCAGAGGGTTAATATCTGTTTGTATGTGGAGAGATATGGACATTGGGTGTGCAGAGGGTTAATGTCTGTTTGTATGTGGAGAGATATGGACATTGGGTGTGCAGAGGGTTAATGTCTGTTTGTATGTGGAGAGATATGGACATTGGGTGTGCAGAGGGTTAATGTCTGTCTGTATGTGGAGAGATATGGACATTGGGTGTGCAGAGGGTTAATGTCTGTCTGTATGTGGAGAGATATGGACATTGGGTGTGCAGAGGGTTAATGTCTGTCTGTATGTGGAGAGATATGGACATTGGGTGTGCAGAGGGTTAATGTCTGTCTGTATGTGGAGAGATATGGACATTGGGTGTGCAGAGGGTTAATGTCTGTCTGTATGTGGAGAGATATGGACATTGGGTGTGCAGAGGGTTAATGTCTGTTTGTATGTGGAGAGATATGGACATTGGGTGTGCAGAGGGTTAATGTCTGTTTGTATGTGGAGAGATATGGACATTGGGCGTGCAGAGGGTTAATATCTGTATATGGAGAGATATGGACATTGGGTGTGGACACTTGTGGCCACGTGGAGATCAGGCATGTCCGGGAGTTTTGGGAAAGTCACACAAGATTGTGTACACAGAAATATATCAGAGCAGAGGGAGGAATTACTGAAGCCAAATTCATAGAAAACACAATAGAATTGGAAATGATTTGTAGGCAGTTCCCAGAATCCCTTGCAGAAGACAAGTCACCGGAATATTGAAGGTGAGTATACAATGTCATTGCCACTGCTGATCTGCCATTATTATGTTGTGATTGGCTGACACCAGGCGGTATTACCTAATCTATGAAGTCTATACAAACTATACGATCTATAAAATCTGTTCAGTCTATGCCGTCTATACAATCTGTACAATCAGTGGCGTAGCAATAGGGGGTGCAGAGGTAGCGACCGCATCGGGGCCCTTGGGCCAGAGGGGCCCCGAGGGGCCCTCCCTCAAGTACAATATTAGTAATACCTCTCTGTTTGTCCTGTGCTTGTAAAAACACTTCTATAGATGCTTTACATAGTTACATAGTTACATAGTTATTTTGGTTGAAAAAAGACATACGTCCATCGAGTTCAACCAGTATAAAGTACAACACCAGCCTGCTCCCTCCCATATCCCTGTTGATCCAGAGGAAGGCAAAACCCTTACAAGGCATGGTCCAATTAGCCCCTAAAGGGAAAAATTCCTTCCCGACTCCAGATGGCAATCAGATAAAATCCCTGGATCAACATCATTAGGCCTTACCTAGTAATTGTAGCCATGGATGTCTTTCAACGCAAGGAAAGCATCTAAGCCCCCTTTAAATGCAGGTATAGAGTTTGCCATAACGACTTCCTGTGGCAATGCATTCCACATCTTAATCACTCTTACTGTAAAGAACCCTTTCCTAAATAAGTGGCTAAAACGTTTTTCCTCCATGCGCAGATCATGTCCTCTAGTCCTTTGAGAAGGCCTAGGGACAAAAAGCTCATCCGCCAAGCTATTATATTGCCCTCTGATGTATTTATACATGTTAATTAGATCCCCTCTAAGGTGTCTTTTCTCTAGACTAAATAAACCCAGTTTATCTAACCTTTCTTGATAAGTGAGACCTTCCATCCCACGTATCAATTTTGTAGCTCGTCTCTGTACCTGCTCTTAAAATTGCAATATCTTTTTTGTAATGTGGTGCCCAGAACTGAATTCCATATTCCAGATGTGGCCTTACTAGAGAGTTAAACAGGGGCAATATTATGCTCACATCTCGAGTTTTTATTTCCCTTTTAATGCATCCCAAAATGTTGTTAGCTTTAGCTGCAGCGGCTTGGCATTGAGTACGATTATTTAACTTGTTGTCAATGAGTACTCCTAAGTCCTTCTCCAAGTTTGATGTCCCCAACTGTATCCCATTTATTTTGTATGGTGCTAGACCATTGGTACGACCAAAATGCATGACTTTACATTTGTCAACATTGAATTTCATCTGCCATGTATGTGCCCATATAGCCATCCTATCCAGATCCTGTTGCAATATGACACTATCTTCCTGAGAGTTGATGATTCTGCACAATTTTGTATCATCTGCAAAAATAGCAACATTGCTCACTACTGCATCTACTAGGTCATTAATAAATAAATTGAAGAGCACTGGACCCAGTACAGACCCCTGTGGGACCCCACTGCTAACAGTCTCCCATTTTGAGTACGATCCATTGACCACAACTCTTTGTTTTCTGTCCATTAGCCAGTTCCCTATCCATGAACACAGACTCTTCCCCAGTCCTTGCATCCTCAACTTTTGCACCAGACTTTTGTGGGGAACAGTGTCGAAGGCCTTTGCAAAGTCCAAGTATATCACATCTACAGCATTCCCAATATCCATATTAGCATTCACTACCTCATAAAAGCTGAGCATGTTAGTCAAACAGAACCTGTCTTTAGTAAACCCATGTTGATGCTGAGAAATAAGATTATTTTCTACTATGAAGTCATGTATAGTATCTCTTAGTAACCCCTCAAATAGTTTGCATACAACTGATGTTAAACTTACAGGTCTATAATTTCCTGGATCAGATTTTTTGCCCTTCTTAGATAATGGGAAAACGTGGGCTGTACGCCAATCCACTGGGACTCTGCCAGCTGCAAGAGAGTCACAAAAGATAAGATAAAGGGGTTTATCTATAACTGAACTTAATTCCCTTAGGACCCGAGGATGCATGCCATCCGGGCCAGGTGCCTTGTCTATTTTTAATTTATTTAGTCTTGCCTTCACTTCTTCCTGCGTTAAGTATTTAATATTACAGTTAGAAGATTGAGACTCTTCCGCCTCTGTAATTTGCAACAGTGCTGTTTCCTTTGTGAAGACAGAAGCAAAGAAAGCATTTAATAACTCTGCCTTACCTTGGTCATCCACCATTGAGTTCCCACCCTCATCCTTTAGGAGTTCTATACAGTCAACCTTTCTTTTTTTAGAGTTGATGTACTTGTAAAACTTTTTTGGGTTAGATTTGATATCCCTAGCGATTTGTTTTTCAGCTTCGATCTTTGCCAGCCTAATTTCTTTTTTACAATTTTTATTGCACTCCTTATAATTGCTGAGTGCAGCCTCAGTCCCCTCCTGTTTTAGGACCTTATAGGCATTCTTTTTCCTCTTCATTTTATCCCTAACCTTTCTATTCATCCATAGAGGCCTTTTTTTATTCCTAGACATTTTGTTTCCATATGGGATATACATACTACAATATTGATTGAGAATACGTTTAAAAGCTTGCCATTTCCCTTCAGTGTCGTCCCCTTGTAGTACATTATCCCAGTTCACCAAACTTAGTGCCTGCCTAATTTGATTGAACTTTGCTTTTCTAAAATACATAGTTTTAGTGGTCCCGCTGCCCCGTGGCCTATCAGTCACCAGATCAAATGTTATCATGTTGTGATCACTATTTCCCAAATGTTCTTGAACCTGCACATTTGATACATTATCTGGTCTATTAGAAATGATCAGATCCAGTAACGCATTCTCCCTAGTTGGTTCAGTTACCATTTGAGTCAAGTAATTGTCCTGTAGTGCTGCCAGAAATCTGCTGCTTTTACCAGAATGGGTAGCCTCAATACCCCAGTCAATGTCTGGAAAGTTGAAGTCGCCCATAATTATGACCTCGTTTTTACTTGCAGCTTTTTCAATCTGCTGTAGTAATCGCAGTTCTGCAGCTTCATTAATAAGAGGTGGCCTGTAGCATACCCCAATAAGCAATTGGCAACTTTTATTTCCACCATGAATATTTACCCAAACGGACTCCACATCTTCGCAATCTTCCTCCATCTCATCGTTGAGGACAGCTGTAAGAGAATTCTTAACAAAGAGACAAACCCCTCCACCTTTTTTCCCTGTTCTATCCCTCCTAAACACATTGTATCCTTTTAAATTAGCTATCCAGTCATGGCTTTCATCCATCCATGTCTCGGTTATTCCCACAATGTCATAGCCTTTGTCATTCAGAATGAACTCTAGTTTGTCTATTTTATTTGCAAGGCTCCGAGCATTGGTTACCATGCACTTTATATTTTTACCACCACATTTACCAATTTTGTTTACATGAAATGGGCTACTTGAAGTTTTACCAACCTCCTTAATCTTTACACTGTCCCCACCCCCCTCTCCGCCCCCCATAATGTTAGGCTCCCACTGTCTTTTTACCTTATCTTGTCTACATATTGAGACTTTATCCTCCCGCCTCCCCCCAGATTCTAGTTTAAAATCTCCTTGTAACGATTGTGGAACTTTCTCCGTGATCAGCGCACAACGCGTGCGCTGACACGGCGGAGATCCTCCACAAGCGTATATTTGCAGGCACCCAGCAAAAGGTGCTACGCACCTGTAGAGGGAAATTCCTGTCAGCAGATGGCGCTGGGGAGTGCAGAGGAACCAATCCTCTGTACCTCCACAAATGCCAGACAGGAATTGTACGAAGCGCAGAACGCAATCGCAAGAGAGGCGATTGCGAATGAGAACGAGCAAAGGGACAGGTTGTATGTGTGTGTGCGCCAATCCAGTCGCCACCCCGCGACCGCGCACACACAACAGCAGATATGAAACAGGAACGCGATCGCGAGAGGTGCGATCGCCAGACGTGACACAAGGCAGATCAGAATAGAATACGAGGGTAGCAAAGGCACAGCAAATCATACAATGAGGAGATACGGAAAATAACAAACGCTAGCTAACCGCGAACACCGCACTCATTCGCAACAGTGCACGCGGTTATGCGCGGTCTCCATGTGATAAGCACTATAGAGATAAGCACGCCTAACTAACCATCGACAGACAAACATGAAACATAGGACGCGAGCGCTTGCTCAACGGTTACCTCACCGAGCTTCCAGCAAGCGCTCGGAGCAGACAAGACAGACACACGAAAACAGGGACAAGCGAGAGATAGGATCCACAGCACTAGCGAGAAGCGAGTGCGATCCAGGTACAGAGTAGCAGAACAGAAGGATCCACAGCACTAGCGAAAAGTGACCAGCGCGATCCCAGGAGACAGAACAGAAGGATCCACAGCGCCAGCGAAAAGTGGCTAGCGCGATCCCAGGAGACAGAACAGAAAGATCCACAGCGCTAGCGAAAAGTGGCTAGCGCGATCCCAGGAGACAGAACAGAAGAGATAGCTGGTAGCAACCGCTGCACCCGCTATACTCCAAGAACAGAGATCAGAACCATTTCCTGTCGACCACCGCTGGGACAGGACAACAGCAACAGAACAAACAAACAGATAAACAATCCTAACTGCACTAAGGAAACCTGCCTAGTGCAGTTTTCCAGGAATTACTCTAAGCTGATCTTCAAACAAAGAGCATGGCTGACACTCTCCAGAGTGTTTCACAGGAAGACTCCTTATGACCAGCGAAGCATTGTGGGAAAGACATAGTACTTATAGTACACGCCTCCAATGAATGTGGCCAGGCAATTTGCATGACAACGTATGCAAATTCCTCTGCAAGCACAAGCTGCAAAACTGACAGAAGCTCTTCTTTCCAGAGTCCTGCAGCATGCAAACCTACACAATGGTCAAAAGGCTGCCTGCCTGCACAGGCAGCTGAGCAAATCATCACAGTACCCCCCCCTCCAGGGTCGAATTCCAGACGACCCTCAAAACTGCTATTAGCAACAGACTCAAACTGAAGACTCATGAAGGTCGGGACATCCCGACAAGGTCCAATTCCAGAGTCAGTCCACCCGAAACCGACCTCATCGGAAACAGAAGCCACCGAAACATGCCCATCAGCACTACAAGTCTCAGCGTAACACCCATCAGGACTGTGGATACCAGAGAAGAAGCCATCGACACCCTCCAGACAATACCCACCACCTTCCGAGGAGCGTCCGAAAATACCAAATCTGCCACAAAACCTGTTCGAAGTGTCTCTCTCAAAACAAAAGCCGCTGTTGATCGTATTCAGGGTACCAAGCAAAACTTCTCTCGGAATCTCCCAGAACGCCTTGAAGCTCCGCAGAGATTCCAAAGAAGCTAGAACGCTCACCAGGCTCACATGGAGAGCTACCAAGCACCCCCATGGAACCTATGACAGTTCCAGATTCAGAATTAGCAGGACACCCATCAAGATCAGGACTTTCAGGGACCACTTCTGGGCATGCAAGCAGGCAGGCTAAATCAGAACATGTCTCCACCGAGGAAGCATCTGAGTACGCTGGTAACCGAGGCACACTTGGGCTTTCTCGGTCACAGAGCACACTGGGGCACACCAGCACAGGAGAAACCTCAGGACGTGTCGGGGAACTGCCAACCTCAGAGTCCGGCACGACAAGACCAAAACCAGTACCGGACAGAGAATCATCATGAGTGGAGGTCACAGGCACTGGACTTTCACAAGAAGACTCGGATACAAATTCAGAAATTTCTGTGACAACAATATCATCATTGACTACATATGAGTGAAGCTCCATCAGAGCTGAAAAGGTAGCCAGCAAGGCAGCCATGCCTACGGAAGAGGGTAACACCTCAGAAGGACTTGGGGGGCAGGAGACATCTCCTACAAGTTCTGCACCCTTTGGGAGGAACTCGGAAACCTCCAGAACATCAAACAAGACCTCAGGAACATCATTTTTCAAGTTTCCTAAGAAGGATTCTGTACTATCCATGTTACAGGGCAAAACTGGAACTTTATTTTGAGAACAGGGCAGATGTCCCAGGGAAGGTTCCACCATAAACTGAGACTGAATTTCATCATCATGAGTGGAACATACAGGAATATTCACTGGACCACACACTGACTCCCTAACTTTAATCTTGCTGCGCCCAGAATTCTGCGTAGCAGTCAAACTAGCTTGCAACTCCAAAACTGCAGAAAGACAGGTAAAAATAGCAGCAATACCTAGATGAGCCTCTAGGGGCAGGGCAGGAGATATTGTACAAGGCAATATTGACTCATCCAGAGTACAGGGTGGAGAGTCAGAACTTTCTTCAAAGCAAGAAAGGGACTCCCAAATGTCAGTGTGATTGGACATCGTTTTGTTATTCATGGTACAGGGCAGGCTCAGAGAAAGCGTCTCTGAATAAGGCAAAGAAGATTCAGCATCAGATTCGCAAAACCGAAGCGCTGTCTCACTCTTAGATTCAGCTAACAATGTCGAATCCGAGGAATCAGAACGCAAAACCTGCGAATCAAAATTCACTTTAGGTTGTGAAACTGATGCTTCCATAGCGCAAACCTCCGCGATCTGCGGAGCAGACTGCAAGGCATCTAGGACTGAAACACTGGAGCAACTGTCTCCAGGCAACGGGCCCTTACAGGTGAGAACAGGGTGAGACAGGGAATCATTTGCAGAAGAAATAGCGACATCAACAGGATAAACTTTATTAGGCATATTAATTTTACTTTTGACGCTGCACAGTCGAGAAACTTTCCCCATAGCAGGGTCACAGATGGAAGATCTCAAAGATCTGTTTCTAAATGACAAAGGATCCCACACATCCTTGAGGAAACCGGCAGACTCATGCCGATCACAATCTGCAGGAACATCCGAGAAACAGGCATCAGATCGCACAGATTCAAACTGCACACTGTCAGGAGAGAATCCTTCAGGATTCGCACAGGAATCAACCACAGCGGCACACTCATTCATTTCAGATTGCACAAAGTCAAGACTCTCATGCTTTACCCCAGAAAGGCAGGAACAATCATCCGACAACGATGTCTCTTTATTGGAATCAATTGGTTGGTGTGTGTGCAACTCATCCAAAATCGTTTGCCATACATAGATCACCAGATCCACATCATCCTTGTCACATTCATCGGAATCAATCAGAAGGTACATAGAATCAAGACAAGCATTCAAGCCATCTTCGCTTTTTGCGATGTAAAAATCGCAAAAGGCTTTCCAATCAAAATCGAATTCCTCCAGCAAGGCCCCAACATCCCAGGAAGCAAATGGGGGTTCAAACAGGCCAGTATCCAGATAATCTCCATAGGGGTGGAGTTCAGGAACAAGAACAGATTTTTTAACTGCTTTAATGTAGTGTGCGATCCTACCTATAGCAGGATCCACATAAGCTTTGGATTGGGGCAAAAAACCTGGAAACTGATCAGCAGATGCATTATAAACATCATTATCATACTGCATGGTTTTGCCCATTTCAGACTTGACAGAAATAACCTCTCTATCTGTGGTTGCCATGGGCAATGGATGTTTCCGCTGGGAAGCCTTCCTAGATGTTTTACGTTTAGACTTAGAGGCTTTGGATGGCTGCTTTGTGGATGAAAGAGTAGATGGAACAGCTGATTGAGCTGCTGACAACCACTCATTAGGGGGGTATGGTAATTGAGGTAATCTCAGCCAATTGTGAATTAAAAAGGCCAAGAATTCCAGGGGTCTTTGACTCAGGGTGGTATGATCTAACACATCATAAGCCCACATTGACATTTCGCCCCCCAACAGAATGTAGACCATTTGGGGGGCCCAGGTAGACACTGGGGTGCATTGGAATTCAGGGTTCGCTAACAGTTTCGTACACTCAGACAAAAATTTGTCTGCTGATTCAGGTTCAAGTTTTTTAAATCTCTTAAAGGTACAAGAGCCATATTCGACAAAATCGTACAAATCGGAAATTCCGTCTACACTGGGGTTTTGGGTTTGGCTGGTCATACTGTAACGATTGTGGAACTTTCTCCGTGATCAGCGCACAACGCGTGCGCTGACACGGCGGAAATCCTCCACAAGCGTGTAATTGCAGGCACCCAGCAAAAGGTGCTACGCACCTGTAGAGGGAAATTCCTGTCAGCAGATGGCGCTGGGGAGTGCAGAGGAACCAATCCTCTGTACCTCCACAAATGCCAGACAGGAATTGTACGAAGCGCAGAACGCAATCGCAAGAGAGGCGATTGCGAACGAGAATGAGCAAAGGGACAGGTTGTATGTGTGTGCGCCAATCCAGTCGCCACCCCGCGACCGCGCACACACAACAGCAGATATGAAATAGGAACGCGATCGCGAGAGGTGCGATCGCCAGACGTGACACAAGGCAGATCAGAATAGAATACGAGGGTAGCAAAGGCACAGCAAATCATACAATGAGGAGATACGGAAAATAACAAACGCTAGCTAACCGCGAACACCGCACTCATTCGCAACAGTGCATGCGGTTATGCGCGGTCTCCATGTGATAAGCACAATAGAGACAAGCACGCCTAACTAACCATCGACAGACAAACATGAAACAGAGGACGCGAGCGCTTGCTCAACGGTTACCTCACCGAGCTTCCAGCAAGCGCTCGGAGCAGACAAGACAGACACACGAAAACAGGGACAAGCGAGAGATAGGATCCACAGCACTAGCGAGAAGCGGGTGCGATCCAGGTACAGAGTAGCAGAACAGAAGGATCCACAGCACTAGCGAAAAGTGGCCAGCGCGATCCCAGGAGACAGAACAGAAGGATCCACAGCGCCAGCGAAAAGTGGCTAGCGCGATCCCAGGAGACAGAACAGAAGGATCCACAGCGCTAGCGAAAAGTGGCTAGCGCGATCCCAGGAGACAGAACAGAAGGATCCACAGCGCTAGCGAAAAGTGGCCAGCGCGATCCCAGGAGACAGAACAGAAGGATCCACAGCGCTAGCGAAAAGTGGCTAGCGCGATCCCAGGAGACAGAACAGAAGAGATAGCTGGTAGCAACCGCTGCACCCGCTATACTCCAAGAACAGAGATCAGAACCATTTCCTGTCGACCACCGCTGGGACAGGACAACAGCAACAGAACAAACAAACAGATAAACAATCCTAACTGCACTAAGGAAACCTGCCTAGTGCAGTTTTCCAGGAATTACTCTAAGCTGATCTTCAAACAAAGAGCATGGCTGACACTCTCCAGAGTGTTTCACAGGAAGACTCCTTATGACCAGCGAAGCATTGTGGGAAAGACATAGTACTTATAGTACACGCCTCCAATGAATGTGGCCAGGCAATTTGCATGACAACGTATGCAAATTCCTCTGCAAGCACAAGCTGCAAAACTGACAGAAGCACTTCTTTCCAGAGTCCTGCAGCATGCAAACCTACACAATGGTCAAAAGGCTGCCTGCCTGCACAGGCAGCTGAGCAAATCATCACACTCCTCCAACCGTTTAGCCATCTTCTCCCCCAATGCAGCTGCACCCTCCCCATTAAGGTGCAGCCCATCCCTGCTGTAGAACCTGTAGCCGACTGCAAAGTCTGCCCAGTTCTCCAGGAACCCAAACCCTTCCTTCCTACACCAATTTCTCAGCCACTTATTTAACTCCCTAAGCTCCCTCTGTCTCTCAGATGTAGCGCGTGGCACTGGCAGTATTTCAGAAAACACCACCTTGGAGGTCCTTGCTTTAAGTTTATCTCCAAGTACCTGAAAATCATTTTTGAGGACCTTCCATCTCCCACTAACTTTGTCATTGGTGCCAATGTGTACCATGACAGCCGGGTCTTCCCCAGCCCCACCCAGTAATCATTAACACGCTGTTCCCCATCCCCTTCTTGCACCTCTGACACTGTGGTTGTCCTTTGCAGTTTCTGGTGCACCATATTAATTGTTATGTATAGAGTGCTTGGGGGGCCCCATTGTAAAACTTGTACCGGGGCCCAAAACTCCTCAGCTACGCCACTGTGTACAATCTATACAATCTACGCAGTCTTATACAATCTGTACAATCTATGCAGTCTATACAATCTGTACAATCTATGCAGTCTATACAATCTGTACAATCTATGCAGTCTATGCAATCTGTACAATCTATGCAGTCTATACAATCTGTACAATCTATGCAGTCTATACAATCTGTACAATCTATGCAGTCTATACAATCTGTACAATCTATGCAGTCTATGAAATCTGTACAATCTGTACAATTTCTACAGTTTATAAAATATGTACAATCTATGCATTCTATACAATATGTACAATCTATACAACCTATACAATCTCATTGCCACATGCGTGGCTGCTGATCTGCCAATATTATATTGTGACTCGCTGACACCAGGTGCTGTAAAAGTGGCCATACATCAGGTGACTTGCCGGCCAATCGACCACTGAATTCAATTATTATAATCGAATTGGATGAAAATTGGTGCTGTCAAGTGCATGCCTGACCAACAGTGCGACCAATTGTGGCCCCGAAATTGGTTGCATAGTCGATCGCGCATGCTGAAAGACTTGCTTGATCGGGTGCGCAACGGTAGCGCCGTGCAATTTTGCGACGATCAATGAACACGATGTCCCCCAATGATAGATGTCCTCTCCCCCCCGGTGCCCCGTGCATGTAATACATTACCTTGGTGCCTCCTCCGCTTGTCCCCACACGTGGTTTCCTAGTAAGGGGTGCGCGTATGACATCAGACGTCATACATGTTTCTAGGCAACCACATGGGGCGTGTGTATGATGCTCGGTCCCTGCGGAGACTAGCGGAGGCGGCTGAAAGGTAATGCATACCTTGCACTGGGTATGGGGGCATTTACATTAGGGGGGCACAGCGTGGAGGCGGGGAGGCGGTCAGATGCGGCGCACAAGGACGATTCATGCTGAAACTGATTGGGAATTGGCCTGTGGTGTGTGGGCAGCTGACAGAGCTCTCTCTTGTCAGATTCGATTAGAGAAAGATTTGTCTCTTGGTCGAATCTGCCCTGGTGAGCCTGGTGAGTATCTAACTCTATCTTTCACCGTGTGGGAGCGCAGTGACAGGAGGGGGCCCCAAGGTGAGTTGCCTAACACCAGTATGAACCTCCCTCCCACCCCACCAGTATGGCCCTCCCTCCTACCCCACCAGTATGGCCCACCCTCCTACCCCACCAGTATGGCCCTCCCTCCTACCCCACCAGTATGGCCCTCCCTCCCACCCCACCAGTATGGCCCACCCTCCTACCCCACCAGTATGGCCCTCCCACCCCACCAGTATGGCCCTCCCTCCCACCCCACCAGTATGGCCCTCCTTCCCACCCCACCAGTATGGCCCACCCTCCTACCCCACAAGCCACCAGTGTTGCTACCAGAGTTGACCACCCTCCCACCCAACCAGTGTTTCCAACAATCACACCTCACCAGCGTTTTTCCCATTGCAGCTGCGCTTCTCACTCACCCCGACCAGCCACCAGTGCTTTTTACATCTAACCAGCACCCAGCGTGTATCCCTTCCTCCCACCCACCCCACCAGCACCCAGCATTTATCCCTTCCTCCCTCCCACCCCACCAGCACCCAGCGTGTATCCCTTCCTCCCTCCCACCCTGTGACAATCCAGCCCCGCGATCCCGTCGAGGTCTGCTCCCGTTAGCGTACGCAGGAAGTATAGGAATAGTCACTTCCGACTGCTTAAAGACTGTGAGCAATGTGACGTTAAAGAAAGGTTACTGGGTCCCTATATGATGCAATCTCGAATTGTATTTACAATCAAGAAATGAAAGTTATCGATTTCGCACAGGAAATCTGGTACTAGCTAATCCTAGAAGGAAGAAACGGTTATTTACAACCTAGCTAGCAAATCAACAATTTATAAGCAAATCATAAAACAATGCGGTAGTATGACTGACTCTTCAGAGGGCAGATTCGTTATAGCAGCAATCAGATGACCAGAAAAGGCACAAGACTGAACGATAAAATCGTTAGTTTATTTCTAAACTACATACACACAGCTTATTTTAGAACAGATTGATTTGACAGAGGGAAGAGAGGAAAAGAAACAGAATGTCTGATTATATACAGTTCAAATACCGTTATTGGTAGTCCATGCGGCAATCGCAAGTCTTTGGCGAAAGTCCCAAAATGGCGGTTGCCATGCGGCCAACAGGCCTTTGTTAGAAATAGTTCCAAGATGGAGGTTTTGGCCCGTGTCCTTGCGGGCTGCCAGGATGTTACTTGGCATCAGATGAAAGGTAAAGGACCTTGACTTTTGGGTCATGTCAGTTTTGTTCCTCACTGTAGGTGGGAGGAGTTATGACACATACAAGTCCAGCCTTGTAATTTGAATAAGGCAGTGCCCCCTTAGGCAGGGAGAGGTTTTGGGCCAATTCATATTTTTGCCCGCTCTCAGCATGCCCGTAGGTAATATCAAGAACCCGAATGAATATTCACAATCAGCGTAAGTGTGTGAATCTGCTAATACCAAACACGAGGAGTCTGGATCGCTAACAGCACCGTCCCCCCCTTTCACCTTACTGGCACTGGTTCTGAAAGATCCAGAGGGCTGAAAATCTCTCAGGACCAGTGTCATGTGGAATCTAATAAACTCCGTGAATTTGAGGGAACTGCGATCTTGGGAACACCAGAAATATTACCAACCTGTGCCTATTTATTAAATATAGTTTCTAAAGTTTGTTGAATCTTTGGGTGCCGCCAGATGGCGTGATAAGGATCATTCCTGTCTCCTTTCAACTCAGGCCACAAGGCAGCTAAGTGTCGGACTCCTGCTGGGTCGGTTCCTACCAGTCTGGAGAAGGACAGTGTAGGGGTGAGATTTCTCCCTTTCTGCCTGGTTGGGGGTCCCTGAATGCCCAGGAAACACTTTGTCACATGGAGGTGAGAAAGCTGTAATTAGAAGCTACCAAAGAGCCAGTGTTTGTTAGCAGCCAGAGAGTAAGAGAAAGAATAAGGGGATTTTAAACCAACAACTGTCAGTTTGGTTGGTTTGCAAAGAACTGGCGTTCGTAACTCCATGACGCATTCGATATGTCATATCGACGGCGTCACATCTCCCCCCTTTACAAGATTGGGGAAGGAGCGGTTAGCAGGACCTTGACTGAAGCAATACCAACTTGCTACTTGGGCTCATTACAGCGGGGCAGCCTGGGTTCCACATGACCTTGGGGGTTGCCCTTTTTGTGTTGGTCAGTGGTTTAGCCAGGAGGCTACAGGGCTTCGCAAACGTCCTGCAGTATCCCGCTGTTCCCAGAGAGGCCTGTACCTCTGTCATGACAATCTGATCTGCGTCTGGTTCAACGGTCAGATTGTCAGCTGACAGCTGTCCTAGTACCAGGGACGAGTGATCGCAGTGTTGCTCCCATGTCGGGCAGATCACAGGGATTTCATCCGGGTATGTGACTGTACAACCGTGCTTGCCCTTCAACATGTCGTTCCAGGCCTGTTGGAAGGTGGCTGGGGCATTCCTCCTACCAAAAGACATCCAATCGAGGCGTTTAAGTCCAAGGGCAGGTTGAATGTGGATTCCAGGCGTGCCTCGGGCACGGTTGGAATCTGCCGGTATCCGTAGCTCCGATCCATGATCGTTAGGTAGTTGGCGGGTGCCAGCCAATCCAACAGATCACCGAGAGGAGTCATGGGATACACAACGGTTATTGGGATGTCGTCCGGCATCCTATAGGCCTCACCGAACCTAGTGGTCTGTGAGCTAGAGGATTTGCGGAGGACAGCCATCTGTAACATCTCCTCATACTTCATCTTTACTTTGGCTTGCACCTCCGGAGAGACGCTGTAGGGGATCTGCCATAAGGGCTTGGGAGTCCCCAGGTCCCTTCTGTGGACTGCTGTATCCTGCCCAGGGTTGCTGCGAAGATTTCGCTGTGTGGGCGCAGTGCGCTTCAGCGAGGCCTTCTGGGAGTACGAGAGGTGGTGGGTGACTTTCACATCATCCGCCAATCCTCGTGTGGGAGCTATCAAGCCTGACAGGGGACCTGTGTCTTCCTGCTCTAAGTGGCCGTACTCTCCTAGAACTAACTGCGTCCTGTCTGACTGGGCTTCTAACAGATCCACATGGACCGTGCTTTCACCTGGGGTGTCAGTTATATGGGGAATGGGATCACTGGAGTAGTTACCATTCTCCCTGTACACCTGTAGTGGAGCTTCCACTGCGGGCGACTTAGCGGTCTGGCCACTAAGCGCCTGCAGGTTGGAGTCGCTCTGTAGTTTCCTCACGGATGTGGGACTACAAATCTCAGCCAGCTGCCTAGTGTGATCTGAGGTCAGCTGCTGAAGATCAAACTCTCTGGGGTCAGAGCTGACAGGAATGCCTGCAGGCTCTGAGCTCAGGTTACCAACAGTACTGTGTGTGTCTGTCTGCACAGGTATACCACAATAAACATCACCTTTTGGGTAAATCAAAATCACGTCAATATTGACATTGGTCTGGGGGTCAGAGATATCAGGGGAAGTCGAGACTTCTCCAGATAGTCCTGAGTCCAGACTGCCGGTGACACTGAAGGCGTCACCCAGCGTACTCTCACAAACATGCACAACATTATCAAAAGCATTTGCATAACATGACATTTTTAGCATGAGTGTCCCCCGCCTGAAAGTCAGAATTGTCAGAGGGAATCCCTGCTGTCAGCTCTGAGCTCATGCGGCTGGCCATAGGGCATGTAATGGCCAAAGAATGTACAGCGTTTCTATCACAATTATCATGGACACATGCAATTTCATTAGTAATAACAGGTGCAGAAAGAGATAAAAGACAGTCAGTTGCTGGTACATGTAAATCTGAGGGTACCTCCCGCCCAGCGGCGTTAGGTACAGTAGCAATAGCAGGTAAGGGGTTGACATCTCCCTGGTTTCCCAAAGGCTTGTACAGTACCTGGTTGTCAGGGAGTCCTGCTGGGAACTCCTGCATATCAGCAGAAAATTCTGAAGGGCACACAAGCGTGCCTAGATCAGGGCCAAGCACAAGAGGAGAGGGAATCTCGGCAACAGCCCGCTCTGGAAAACCCACCCCCCATCCGGCCTTCTCGGGGTCTGGAATAACAGGGTTGTGTCGGTTGGGCCTGACTCCAGTCAGGGTGAGGAGCTTTTGTGGGAGAATATCTTCCTCTGTGGCAAGGTCGGAACAGACCAAGGAAACATCTGCTTCTGGAGCACTGGAGCAAAAGATGATCTGGTCGTCCACTGGAGCACTGTGACGATTTCTGGTACTGTAGAGCATCTCTGACACGCTGACAGGCAAGGCAGAGGGTGATGCAGGTGACGGGTCAGGGTTGCTAGCCATCTTCGGGCTAGGGACGGTCGTTCTCTCCCTCTTGGGACAGAAGAACTGTATGTGGCCTGTCTTGCCACAAAGATTACACGTGCGAATGGCAGGTGTGTCAGACTGGGATGCAGCAATAGCAGCAGCTGCAGGTCTCGGTGGCACAAAGCTCACTGGACCAGGAGGAGCGAATGCAGTAGGCTTACCTCCTTCCAAGTCTTGGGACAGTGTTCTGTGACTGTCCAGCACCAGAGTTCTCTGGCTGTCAGGTACAGGAACCTGATGGTACGCCCTCTCAGAGGTGCGCACAGGAAAGTCTTGTTCCGTGCCCTCTCCCATGGAAGGAAGATTTGTTGTGGGGGTCACGGGTAGAGGTTCGCATCTCTCCACCGAAACACATAGTGAAGAGTGCTGATTCGATTGGGTTAGCTGGGCCAACTCCAATTCACGCTGGAGCCGTAGCTCTTCGATCTGGAGATCCCACTGGCGCAGACGCTCTTGGTGCCCTGCTTTCAGCAGGCGCATCTTTGCCTCATGCTGGAGTCGTCGCTCCTTGGCCTGGAGATCAAACTGGCGCATCCGCTCTTGGTGCTCCTGGTATATGCGCAGATCCTCGCCGGTCAGGTTTGCCAACCACTCCGGGGGTATCAGGACTGCAGGGAATAGAGGCATTAAGCAAGGTGGCGACAAGGATTCCATCTCTGGAGTAATGCCACCAGCTCAGCCTTGTTTGTGCTGCAAGCAGCAATGCCGTGCGATTCGCAGAGGGCTTGCAAATCAGGAACAAACCAATTCTGGTGAACCTGAACTGAATCAGACATTCAGAAGAGAAGAGTACAAGAAAGAGTAGGATATAGCAAAGAAAAAGTTAGGAAATGTAGACCAATCTATTCGCTATCAATGTGTACCGTTTTGTGCCCAGAACTTCGGTTCTGCAAGACAGGATACTTAGTGACCACTGTCTTATTGTTCTGGTTGCAAAGACTGAGTTTGTCAGATCTTTGCGCTCTGATTTCCCAAAAGCTGGCTATGCCTGGTTTTGGGGTGTGCTATCACCACCACTGCCCACCAATGTGACAATCCAGCCCCGCGATCCCGTCGAGGTCTGCTCCCGTTAGCGTACGCAGGAAGTACGGGCGCAGATGGACAACGAGACCGGTTGCTGGATCGTCAGAGGGAAGAAAAAAAAAGGGCGACAGAGCGTGCCAATCCTGTCTAATCTGCTCCCGTTAGCATACGCAGGAAGTACGGTGAACAGACTGACAATAAAGATTGGTCGCGCAGCTGCCGACAATATGTAATGGGACAAACATCCACCGATCCTGTATTACTAGGCCACTGTTGCCATGCAGGTCTCATGCAGGCATGGTCGGAATAGCCAATTTCCGTTTCCGGCCCAATTCCGCATTCCGCCATATAGAAATTCCGTTACCGTTCCATTCCGACGGTATACCGGGTCAGTTCCGCGGAATTCCGACTTATACGGAATTCCGTCGGAAAAATTTTAATCAATCTCTCTCTCTTTCTCCATATTATGCAGTAGGGAATTGCAGATTTTCAAAACAGCTTATATACCATAGCTGGGATTTGAACCCAGGACCTAGTGTGTAGCAGATATCTGTCTTAACCTCTAGACCATGACCCACACTACATGCTAAAGCTGGCGGTAGCATAAACCATACTTCCATTATGATCAATTCGATAGAAAAAGTAGCATAATTAAGGATTTGTACATTTTGAACTATTTGTGGAGGAGGAGGAGGAGGAGGAGGAGGAGGATTTTTTTGTGCTATTCCGGAAAATTCCGTCGGAATTATAACATTTCCGCGGAATTCCGTTCGAGAGGTATAGGAATTCCGATTTGACTACCGGAATCGGAATTAACCTAATTCCGGCCGGAATCACGGAATTCATAATTCCGCGGAATGTTTCGAGCATCCCTAGTCTCATGCACTAGAGACTGCTGGAGGCAAATTCATTGTGTGCATAGTAGACGGTTAAGATTGGTTGGAGGTGCCCATACATGTACAATTCTGATTGTATATACAATCAGTAAACTAAAAATATCGATTTCGCGCTGGAAATCGGGTAAATACACTGCCACCACTGCCTGATTGGATGAATTGAGCAGACAGTCTCCAACTAGGGCGAAGAGACCCCAACGCTATCATAATACGGTAGCCAGCCCAATCACATTCAACACGCTCCAGACACCGTTCGGGGAATAGTCACTTCCGACTGCTTAGAGACTGTGAGCAATGTGACGTTAAAGAAAGGTTACTGGGTCCCTATATGATGCAATCTCGAATTGTATTTACAATCGATACAAAAGTTATCGATTTCGCACAGGAAATCTGGTACTAGCTAATCCTAGAAGGAAGAAACGGTTATTTACAACGTAGCTAGCAAATCAACAATTTATAAGCAAATCATAAAACAATGCGGTAGTATGACTGACTCTTCAGAGGGCAGATTCGTTATAGCAGTAATCAGATGACCAGAAAAGGCACACGACTGAACGATAAAATCGTTAGTTTATTTTTAAACTACATACACACAGCTTATTTTAGAACAGATTGATTTGACAGAGGGAAGAGAGGAAAAGAAACAGAATGTCCGATTATATACAGTTCAAATACTGTTATTGGTAGTCCATGCGGCAATCGCAAGTCTTTGGCGAAAGTCAAAAAATGGCGGGTGCCATGCGGCCAACAGGCCTTTGTTAGAAATAGTTCCAAGATGGAGGTTTTGGCCCGTGTCCTTGCGGGCTGCCAGGATGTTACTTGGCATCAGATGAAACGTAAAGGACCTTGACTTTTGGGTCATGTCAGTTTTGTTCCTCACTGTAGGTGGGAGGAGTTATGACACATACAAGTCCAGCCTTGTAATTTGAATAAGGCAGTGCCCCCTTAGGCAGGGAGAGGTTTTGGGCCAATTTATATTTTTGCCCGCTCTCAGCATGCCCGTAGGTAATATCAAGAACCCGAATGAATATTCACAATCAGCGTAAGTGTGTGAATCTGCTAATACCAAACACGAGGAGTCTGGATCGCTAACAGCACCGTCCCCCCCTTTCACCTTACTGGCACTGGTTCCAAAAGATCCAGAGGGCTGAAAATCTCTCAGGACCAGTGTCATGTGGAATCTAATAAACTCCGTGATTTTGAGGGAACTGCGATCTTGGGAACACCAGAAATATTACCAACCTGTGCCTATTTATTAAATATAGTTTCTAAAGTTTGTTGAATCTTTGGGTGCCGCCAGATGGCGTGATAAGGATCATTCCTGTCTCCTTTCAACTCAGGCCACAAGGCAGCTAAGTGTCGGACTCCTGCTGGGTCGGTTCCTACCAGTCTGGAGAAGGACAGTGTAGGGGTGAGATTTCTCCCTTTCTGCCTGGTTGGGGGTCCCTGAATGCCCAGGAAACACTTTGTCACATGGAGGTGCGAAAGCTGTAATTAGAAGCTACCAAAGAGCCAGGGTTTGTTAGCAGCCAGAGCGTAAGAGAAAAAATAAGGGGATTTTAAACCAACAACTGCCAGTTTGGTTGGTTTGCGAAGAACTGGCGTTCGTAACTCCATGACGCATTCGATATGTCATATCGACGGCGTCACACACCCCACCAGCACCCAGCATTTATCCCTTCCTCCCTTCCACCCCACCAGTGTTTCCTACATTGCCAGCATTTCCCACCCACCACAACATTTTCCACCCACATATACCAGCCTTTCTCCCACCCCATCTGCACCCAACGTTTATCCCTTCCTCCCACCCACCCCACTAGCACCCAGCATTTATCGCTTCCTCCCTCCTATCCCACCCGCACCCAGCGTTTATCAATCCCACCCCACCAGCACCCAGCGGGGGAACATGCATTTATATCTTAGGTAACATTTGCTGTATTTCATATATGTGGAGTAATATGTCCGTCTCACATGTGTCGGAGGTAATATTTTCTGCATGTCACATTCGTGGTAACAGTGTCTGCATTTCACATCCGTGGGAATGGTTTCTGCATTTGCAGTATGTGGCATAACAGTTTCTACATTTCTCATGTGTGGTAATGGTTTCTGCATTTGACATTTGGGTTAATAGTTTCTGCATTTGACATCTACGGTAATGGTTTCTGCATTTTTTATGTGATCGTATCATGCACTTTCTGCAGATTTATTGACTGCAAATCTGTGATATGTGAGACCACCACATCATGGGGGAAACGCTGCATTGTCATATGTTTTTTTTGTGGGGAAATGTTGCCTTCTTATATTACCTTTAGGTTTTGGAAAAAAAAACTCAGGCCCCTTTCGAGTTACAGTGTTACATTACAATTGTACAATTAAGTACGACCACATCATGGCCATGCCCATTTTCCAGCACCCATGTTATGGCCACACCCACTTTTTGCCAACCTTTCTCCTTGGTTCCCTGGATCTTTTAGGATCCTAGCAATGCACCTGGAGAAAAGTATGGAATGGGGGAGCAGCGTATGGAATGGGCGAGCAGAGTATGGAATGGGGGAGCAGAGTATGGGTTGAAGGAACGTAGTTTCGGGATGGAGAAGCATAGAGTAGAGGTGAGGAGCAGACTATGGAAAGAATAAAGGAGGTATTCTTGGATATTCTATTTACAATACACGTGTGTGGAAGTTTCTTTGTGGTGGGGTGTACATTGATAGACATATCTGTCTTGCAGGATTTCCTGGTATGATGGACCTCTTTCTTCTGCTGGTTTCTGTGCTTTTTGAGGCTGGCCTGGGAGCTCCCCGATCTGGAGAGAGGTAAGTTCTGAGGAGAGATGATTATTACCCCAGCATGTCCAGCTATGCCTGGTGCCGATGACATGGGAAGAACCAGTTGCAGAAATCTCCAGCATGTAATATCATGTGGGATCTGTTCAATGACTCTCATCACCCAAAGAGGAAGACTCAGGAAGGCCCATGTTAAATCAGGGATTTTGTTGTTTATAAAAACAAAGTCTTTTGGAGACCAGAATAAAATGATCCATAGCTTTGATATCTTGATCGCGTAGCAACCAATATCGACAACTCCCATTCTCCCCACAGCAGGGCCCAAGCTATGTGAGGAAATAAAGTCATCAGATATTTAGATCACTCGATTAAAATCTCAAAACATTCAACATATAACATATCCCCCTGTTTATAGAAGTTAAATCATCTATTAAAATTACTTTCACTTCTATAAATACATTTTTGTATAATTTATCATTCTCAAAAATGTAGTTAAATTGTAACAAAATCATATTCTATCATCTTTTATTGATAATTACATTTAAACTTTGCTACCTCTAACTTTTTAGACAAACTAATAACAATTCTTTAATTCTAATCATTTTCATTTTTCACTCATCCTATTTGGAAAATGTATTAATTTGTGTATAACAATATATTATATAGAGAAACGTAACCTTTGTTTAAACTAATTGCATTTCTATGCTTCTCTATGTCATATATAACTCCATATATCCCTTGTGAATAAACTCAAAGGAGAAAAAACTTTTAACCACTGCCTTGCTGGACTTAACAGCAAACCTTCTTTGTTCCTCATGTGTAATTGAATCAGTGTGTGTTAACCCTTTCACTTCTTGTTGTACAGAAAACTTTACATTTGGCAAAAAATTAAACCAATACCTTTGTACTAAACATGCAAGCATGATAACAAATCTAAACTTTCAATTTCATTATTTTTTTCTTCCATTTTAAAATGATCATAACAATGTATATAATCCATTGGATCGCCTATTAATGTTACAAAATAATAAAATGTGTTACCTTCCAACTACTGATATCATTAAGATGTTATTCATTCATCTTGATGGAATTCTTATCACTTCCCTATCCCAAATTTCATTATGTTATATCTCCTTCAAAAGTTTGTATTATTGTTTGGGAATTTGTAATATATTCAGTTTGAGCTTTCAAACATATCCTAACCATTTAAGGACATGGTACTGATGCAATGTGTATAATAACACCTTCCCATCATCTGATTTACATTGACATTTTATTATGCTATCTATCTAGCCCTTTGCTCTCTGACAAGCCTTATTCAAATCAGATTTCAAAGTTTCTTAATACAACCCATTAGTTATAGAATCAATGACTTGGATATAAAAAAAACTTTCCTTAGAGAACCTTTTCTGTTCTTACCAATATTTTTCTCCTAAACTTTTGACTATTTTATGAAAACATCACATATAACTGAACCCTGTTCTGTAACATAAACAAAACATAAACAATTGAACGTAAAACACCAAAACAATAATTCTTCCCCATGTGTGTCACATAAGTTGTATGTGGGTAGAGAGATTAGATTTCACTTCTCCAGTTCAGTACTCCGTTTATGAGAAAAAAAAAAAACTTCAAGCACTTCTGTTCATCCCTTTATCAATGGAAGCATGGAATTTCATCTCAATTGGCTCATTAGCTTGTGAAAGCCTCGTAACCTCGCCATCTCTGCATGTGACCTTTTTTTCGTCAATGGATCATTAGAGATAAAATCTATAACGAGAAATGCAGCATCATACTCTTGTCTCAAAAAATAACTTTAAACCTTTGTTCCACCTTTGAACAAACAAAATATACTCATATGACATTGTCTAAACGATTGCAATCCCTTGAGGACTAGCAACATACAAAGTTCATCTAATTTATCTAATAAACATAAGTCTCATAACCTTAGATAAACCTAATCAAACTTTAATAAAAACCTACAATGTCATCTTAAAGCATCCCTCACACCTTATCGTGAGGACAACAAAATATCTTGTCTTATGTAAATATATAATAGCATGTTAATATGTGTGTGTGCATTTACATAACATGCTAATCTCATGTGTATATGTGTCATTATTAGTCTACCTGCTGTGTGTGTGTGTGTGTGTATGTACAGTGTGTGTGTATGTGCAGTGTGTGTGTATGTACAGTGTGTGTGTGTGTGTGTGTGTGTGTGTGTGTGTGTGTGTGTGTATATACAGTGTGTGTGTGTGTATATACAGTGTGTGTGTATGTACAGTGTGTGTGTGTATGTACAGTGTGTGTGTGTGTGTGTATGTACAGTGTGTGTGTATGTACAGTGTGTGTGTGTACAGTGTGTGTGTATGTACAGTGTGTGTGTGTGTGTGTGTGTGTGTGTGTGTGTGTGTGTGTATGTACAGTGTGTGTGTATGTACAGTGTGTGTGTGTGTGTGTGTGTGTGTATGTACAGTGTGTGTGTATGTACAGTGTGTGTGTACAGTGTGTGTACAGCAGGGCCGGGCCGAGGCATAGGCTGGAGAGGCTCCAGCCTCAGGGCGCAGTGTAGGAGGGGGCGCACAATTCATTCAGCTGTCATTCTTAATTGTGTTTGAAGCAGAAATAAATAAGAACAGGGGATACATAGCAGTGACTGCAAGCCAGATAACTAGATATTAAGGTGTTGGGGAGGTTGTGGGCCCTGTGGCCCTCTTAGTCTAATAGCAATCAGTGTGTGACGACTGGGGTGGCAGGGATGGAGGGGCGCACTTTGGTGTCTCAGCCTTGGGTGCTGGAGGACCTTGTCCCAGCTCTGGTGTGTGTGTGTGTGTGTGTGTGTGTGTGTGTGTGTATGTACAGTGTGTGTGTATGTACAGTGTGTGTGTATGTACAGTGTGTGTGTATGTACAGTGTGTGTGTACAGTGTGTGTACAGTGTGTGTGTGTGTATGTACAGTGTGTGTGTGTACAGTGTGTGTACAGTGTGTGTGTATGTACAGTGTGTGTGTGTACAGTGTGTGTGTGTGTATATGTGTGTGTGTGTATATGTGTGTGTGTGTGTGTGTGTGTATGGTGTGTGTGTATAGTGTGTGTGTGTACAGTGTGTGTGTATGTACAGTGTGTGTGTATGTACAGTGTGTGTGTACAGTGTGTGTACAGTGTGTGTGTGTGTGTGTGTGTGTATGTACAGTGTGTGTGTATGTACAGTGTGTGTGTATGTACAGTGTGTGTGTACAGTGTGTGTACAGTGTGTGTGTGTGTGTACAGTGTGTGTGTGTGTACAGTGTGTGGTGTGTGTGTGTAGTGTGTGTGTGTGTGTGTGTGTGTGTGTGTATGGTGTGTGTGTATAGTGTGTGTGTGTATAGTGTGTGTGTGTACAGTGTGTGTGTATGTACAGTGTGTGTGTATGTACAGTGTGTGTGTATGTACAGTGTGTGTGTACAGTGTGTGTACAGTGTGTGTGTATGTACAGCGTGTGTGGGTGTACAGTGTGTGGTGTGTGTGTGTAGTGTGTGTGTGTGTGTGTATGGTGTGTGTGTATAGTGTGTGTGTGTACAGTGTGTGTGTATGTACAGTGTGTGTGTATGTACAGTGTGTGTGTACAGTGTGTGTACAGTGTGTGTGTATGTACAGTGTGTGTGGGTGTACAGTGTGTGTGGTGTGTGTGTGTGTGTGTGTGTGTGTATGGTGTGTGTGTATAGTGTGTGTACAGTGTGTGTGTGTGTATGGTGTGTGTGTATAGTGTGTGTATAGTGTGTGTATAGTGTGTGTGTGTGTGTGTGTATGGTGTGTTTTTTTTTTCACATACAAATAAATGACTTTTACACAAAAAATTAACTCATTACCTCCCACACTCCCCATTTTTTTTTTTTTTGTAATTAAAAAAAAATTCAAAAATTTACAATTAAAAAAAATATATAAATAGTTACCTTAGGGACTGAACTTTTTAAATATTTATGTCAAGAGGGTATAACACTGTTACTTTATAAACTATGGGCTTGTAATTAGGGATGGACGCAAAACTGAAAAAAATGCACCTTTATTTCCAAATAAAATATTGGCGCCAAACATTGTGATAGGGACATAATTTAAATGGTTTTATAACCGGGACAAAAGGGCAAATAAATTTCATGGGTTTTAATTACAGTAGCATGCATTATTTAAAAACTATAATGGCCGAAAACTGAAAAATAATTATTTTTTTCCCCACATTTTTCCAATTTTCCCATTAAAACACATTTAGAATAAAATAATTCTTGGCATAATGTCCCACCTAAAGAAAGCCTAATTGGTGGCGGAAAAAACAAGATATAGTTAATTTCATTGCGATAAGTAATGATAAAGTTATAGACGAATGAATGGAAGGAGCGCTGAAAGGAGAAAATTGCTCTGGTGCTCAGGGGGTAAAACCCCTCAGTGGTGAAGTGGTTAATCACTGATCACATGTTAGACTGAACACACATACTGACTCTCAAAATATATTTTTACCTTATAAAGTATTATAAATCATCTCAATTCATTAATACCTTTGATAAACAAGCCTTTTAACTATAGTCATCAGCTACTAAATTTACCTTACACATTATACCTTTGATTCTAATTCTTAAGCCAATCAAGATTGGTGCAATCGTTATTTGCAACAATTCAGATTTATTTAATCAAAATTAAACCATATCCCTTTATTTCACAGTAAACCCACTAAGAATACCTCCCGACTAAACCTATAACTTAAAAAAAAACTCCTTTTAACAACTTTTGTGTAAATCGATTGTTACAATATCTGTTTGTCATCTATGGACACAAGCAATCACATCTTACTTATGAATGCTGACCCCTACCACAATATCCTCATCAATCATCTAATACAGAAACAGATATGTTTATCATCCAGCTATGATGACTAGCAATCCTATGCAATATCATTATAGGCTCATTTTAATGAATTAACATTTCTTAATATCAATTATGACATTCATAACTCTATTTTATGCTTTTTATCAGTACTCAAATGACAAAATAGGACAACAACTCTAAAACTTGAATGAACTTTTTCATAACATATATAGCTTGCAATACAAATACATTTAAATGAACTTATGCAATGATTTTATACTCCAATTGAGGTTTAAGCAAATGATATCTGTAACATGAGACTTGCTGCTGTAAAGAGGACATGCCATTTTCTTTTTCAGGGTTGCAGGCTGCGCTTCTATTAAACCACTATTACAGATATATTTCCTTTTTATATAAAGTGTCACATTCATGGTTTATACATTTTCTTTTACACAAGTTGCCAATTAGACTAAATATGAAACCCTTCCTTTACTTATAGAAGCTAGTATGTTAAAGAGACACTGAAGCGAAAAAAAAAAATATGATATAATGAATTGGTTGTGTACTATGAATAATTACTAGAAGATTAGCAGCAAAGAAAATATTCTCATACTTTTATTTTCAGGTATATAGTGTTTTTTCTAACATTGCATGATTCTATAATATGTGCAGATTACACAACACTCAGCATTCAAAATGAGTCTTTCAGAGCAGTCTGTGACGTAATGAACTCTCCTCTGGCAGAGGAAAAGTAAACATTTCAATTACAGTTGAGATAATAAAAGTCAGATAACAGCCCTCTCCACGACTAACTTAGTCGGAGAGCTTAATAGCTTTTTTGCATAGAGATAACAACTGGAGTTTCTCAACTCTTCCTGTACTGGAAACAATTAGACTGATGTATCTGATCTTAATGTTTAATTTCTTAGCTGTACTACACATACAAATCATAATATCATAATTTTTTTTTCGCTTCAGTGTCTCTTTAAGCTTGCGTCTATGATACAATTACATTTTGATTACACTATCAAAAGCTTCCATGTAAACCATGTTTTCCCACGTTTAGCTTGCAGCTCTCTAAACAAGAATGTCTCCATTTACAACCACTGACAAAGTCTGCATCCTGTCTGCCACTAAACATGCTTTCTACATATGAACAAGAATGAATAACCAGTTTGTTTAATGTGGAGCTGAACTCTTGCACAGGACACAAGGATAACATACCAGAAATGCACCCTGTGTATTGAAAGAGTTTCGCCATGTAATTCTCCCTCATTTGTGTCTAATCACTAGTTGTAATTTGATCTCCCCCCGTGTCACATGACTGCCATGGCAGATAAGCCCATATAAAGCACAGGCTGTAAACAATATGTCTGCTTCCATGAAACAGGAAGTAGAAACAGTGCAGATTTATTGCAGTATTTGTATCAGCTGTAACAAAGAAATGTTTTTGTTTAAAGGTTATTATGCTGTTATGTATCATTTAGAGTAGAGAGGAGTTCTGATTTCAGGTCCACTTTAATTAAGGTTTATAGGAGGACACCTGCTGGTGGACATTGGAAGCTCATACAGTTCCTGGCACATAATACCACCAGCAGGTGAAACAAAATATCGCATTGTTCCTGAAAAACACGTCATATTGAATGTTCTTGGTCTGGTAACTTTTCCTCTTCTCCAGACAGGAGGCATTAGAAAGTGTCCCGGTCCTCAATCCCTTCACCACAGGGCCCCATCAACTTAGGTGAGTCCTTTGTGAGGGAATCTTGGGGTTCAGTAAGTGACACCTGGAAGATGATCTGAGGGCAACAGACAGTAGGCTGATGGATCATGGGAATTTCTGTGTAATGTCTCAGATCCCAAACAAGGAGTCCTAATAGTGGACGGACATTAGACAGCAGAGATGGGAGGGGCTTGTGTGCTGTATTGGGGGATGGGGATGTGTTGTGGAAAACAATAACCTCTATGGGGGGCGCATCTAAATGCCAATGTTCTTCAATGTTCTGCTGTGCAGTTTTCTACAGGAATATCTACAGGAGGAAGATCCTCTGGAAGAAAAGACTTCCGACTTGAAAAGAGAGACTGGTGAGTATTTGTGGTAAAAGCACAGCTAGGCACACACCCCAAAAGGCAAATGAGGGACCGTCACTCAGGGGTCATGGGATGGGCCCCATTTTATGATGCTCTTATTAACAACACTAGGAGTCCTTGTACAACGAGGATGGGAGGTGTGGGAAGCGTTGTGCTTCTTCCTTTATTCATAAGACTCTTCATCAGGACTAAGTTGCTCATCAGCCGGTTCATCATAAATAAGTCCACACTGGTGTGTTCTCAATTTCCTCATCACGGGATAACTTATAAGAGGGATTTATCTTCCCCTTCCACCTAACTCGAAAACTTTGTAGGAGGTCCTTACCTCTCAGTTCCTTATTGCTAAAGTTTCCCACAGTGCAACTTATTTCCCACTTTCCCTGTAGGTGGAATCTGTCCCCAACATCCTCATCTCCAGGTGTCCTCATAGGTGGAATCTGTCCCCAACGTCTTCATCTCTGGGTGTCCTCATAGGTGGGATCTGTCCCCAACGTCCTCATCTCTGGGTGTCCTCATAGGTGGGATCTGTCCCCAACGTCCTCATCTCTGGGTGTCCTCATAGGTGGGATCTGTCCCCAACGTCCTCATCTCTGGGTGTCCTCATAGGTGGGATATGTCCCCAACGTCCTCATCTCTGGGTGTCCTCATAGGTGGGATCTGTCCCCAACGTCCTCATCTCTGGGTGTCCTCATAGGTGGGATCTGTCCCCAACGTCCTCATCTCTGGGTGTCCTCATAGGTGGGATCTGTCCCCAACGTCCTCATCTCTGGGTGTCCTCATAGGTGGGATCTGTCCCCAACGTCCTCATCTCTGGGTGTCCTCATAGGTGGGATCTGTCCCCAATGTCCTCATCTCTGGAAATGCTCTGTGTTATATGAATGCATAACAATAATATTGTAGGACATTAGGCTATGACTATGGTAGGATTAGACTGTGAGCTCCTGTGAGGACAGTCAGTGACATGACTATGTACTCTGTAATGTGCTGCAGAAGAGTCAGTGCTATATAAATACATAATAATAATATGGTAGGACATTACGCTATGACTATGGTAGGATTAGAGTGTGATCTCCTCTGAGGACAGTCAGTGACATGACAATGTACTCTGTAATGTGCTGCAGAAGATGTCAGTGCTTTATAAATACATAATAATAATATGGTAGGACATTACGCTATGACTATGGTAGGATTAGATTGTGAGCTCCTCTGAGGACAGTCAGTGACATGACTATGTACTCTGTAATGTGCTGCAGACGATGTCAGTGCTATATAAATACATAATAATAATATGGTAGGACATTAGGCTATGACTATGGTAGGGTTAGATTGTGAGCTCCTCTGGGGATAGTCAGTGACATGACTATGTACTCTGTAATGTGCTGAAGGAGATGTCAGTGTTATATAAATACATAATAATAATATGGTAGGACATTACCCTATGACTATGGTAGGATTAGAGTGTGAGCTCCTCTGAGGACAGCCAGTGTCATGACTACGTACTCTGTAAAGTGCTGCAGAAGATGTCAGTGCTATATAAATACATAATAATAATATGGTAAGACATTACACTATGACTATGGTAGGATTAGATTGTGAGCTCCTCTGGGGATAGTCAGTGACATGACTATGTACTCTGTAATGTGCTGCAGGAGATGTCAGTGTTATATAAATACATAATAATAATATGGTAGGACATTAGGCTATGACTGTGGTAGGATTAGAGTGTGAGCTCCTCTGAGGACAGCCAGTGTCATGACTACGTACTCTGTAAAGTGCTGCAGAAGATGTCAGTGCTATATAAATACATAATAATAATATGGTAGGACATTAGACTATGACTATGGTAGGATTAGATTGTGAGCTCCTCTGAGGACAGTCAGTGACATGACTATGTACTCTGTACAGTGCTGCAGAAGATGTCAGTGCTCTATAAATACTTAATAATAATATGGTAGTAGGACATTAGACTATGACTATGGCAGGATTAGAGTGTGAGCTCCTCTGAGGACAGTCAGTGACATGACAATGTACTCTGTAATGTGCTGCAGAAGATGTCAGTGCTTTATAAATACATAATAATAATATGGTAGGACATTACGCTATGACTATGGTAGGATTAGATTGTGAGCTCCTCTGAGGACAGTCAGTGACATGACTATGTACTCTGTAATGTGCTGCAGACGATGTCAGTGCTATATAAATACATAATAATAATATGGTAGGACATTAGGCTATGACTATGGTAGGGTTAGATTGTGAGCTCCTCTGGGGATAGTCAGTGACATGACTATGTACTCTCTCTGTAATGTGCTGCAGGAGATGTCAGTGTTATATAAATACATAATAATAATATGGTAGGACATTAGGCTATGACTGTGGTAGGATTAGAGTGTGAGCTCCTCTGAGGACAGCCAGTGTCATGACTACGTACTCTGTAAAGTGCTGCAGAAGATGTCAGTGCTATATAAATACATAATAATAATATGGTAGGACATTAGACTATGACTGTGGTAGGATTAGAGTGTGAGCTCCTCTGAGGACAGCCAGTGTCATGACTACATACTCTGTAAAGTGCTGCAGAAGATGTCAGTGCTATATAAATACATAATAATAATATGGTAGGACATTAGACTATGACTATGGTAGGGTTAGATTGTGAGCTCCTCTGGGGATAGTCAGTGACATGACTATGTACTCTGTACAGTGCTGCAGAAGAGGTCAGTGCTCTATAAATACTTAATAATAATATGGTAGTAGGACATTAGACTATGACTATGGCAGGATTAGAGTGTGAGCTCCTCTGAGGACAGTCAGTGACATGACTATGTACTCTGTAATGTGCTGCAGAAGATGTCAGTGCTATATAAATACATAATAATAATATGGTAGGACATTAGATTATGACTATGGTAGGATTAGAGTGTGAGCTCCTCTGAGGACAGTCAGTGACATGACAATGTACTCTGTAATGTGCTGCAGAAGATGTCAGTGCTTTATAAATACATAATAATAATATGGTAGGACATTACGCTATGACTATGGTAGGATTAGATTGTGAGCTCCTCTGAGGACAGTCAGTGACATGACTATGTACTCTGTAATGTGCTGCAGACGATGTCAGTGCTATATAAATACATAATAATAATATGGTAGGACATTAGGCTATGACTATGGTAGGGTTAGATTGTGAGCTCCTCTGGGGATAGTCAGTGACATGACTATGTACTCTGTAATGTGCTGAAGGAGATGTCAGTGTTATATAAACACATAATAATAATATGGTAGGACATTAGGCTATGACTATGGTAGGATTAGAGTGTGAGCTCCTCTGAGGACAGCCAGTGTCATGACTACGTACTCTGTAAAGTGCTGCAGAAGATGTCAGTGCTATATAAATACATAATAATAATATGGTAGGACATTAGGCTATGACTATGGTAGGGTTAGATTGTGAGCTCCTCTGGGGATAGTCAGTGACATGACTATGTACTCTGTAATGTGCTGCAGGAGATGTCAGTGTTATATAAATACATAATAATAATATGGTAGGACATTAGGCTATGACTGTGGTAGGATTAGAGTGTGAGCTCCTCTGAGGACAGCCAGTGTCATGACTACGTACTCTGTAAAGTGCTGCAGAAGATGTCAGTGCTATATAAATACATAATAATAATATGGTAGGACATTAGACTATGACTATGGTAGGATTAGATTGTGAGCTCCTCTGAGGACAGTCAGTGACATGACTATGTACTCTGTACAGTGCTGCAGAAGATGTCAGTGCTCTATAAATACTTAATAATAATATGGTAGTAGGACATTAGACTATGACTATGGCAGGATTAGAGTGTGAGCTCCTCTGAGGACAGTCAGTGACATGACTATGTACTCTGTAAAGTGCTGCAGAAGATCTCAGTGCTATATAAATACATAATAATAATATGGTAGGGCATTACACTATGACTATGGTAGGATTAGATTGTGAGCTCCCTGAGGACAGTCAGTGACATGACTATGTACTCTGTAAAGTGCTGCAGAAGATGTCAGTGCTATATAAATACATAATAATAATATGGTAGGACATTACACTCATTACACTATGACTATGGTAGGATTAGAGTGTGAGCTCCTCTCAGGACAGTCAGTGACATGACTATGTATTCTGTGATGTGCTGCAGGAGATGTCAGTGCTATATAAATACATATTAATAATATAGTAGGACATTAGACTATGACTATGGTAGGATTAGAGTGTGAGCTCCTCTGAGGACAGTCAGTGACATGACTATGTACTCTGTAATGTGCTGCAGAGGATGTCAGTGCTATATAAATACATAATAATAATATAGTAGGACATTAGACTATGACTATGGTAGGATTAGAGTGTGAGCTCCTCTGAGGACAGTCAGTGACATGACTATGTATTCTGTAATGTGCTGCAGAAGATGTCAGTGCTATATAAATACATAATAATAATATGGTAGGACATTAGACTATGACTATGGTAGGATTAGAGTGTGAGCTCTTCTGAGGACAGTCAGTGACATGACTATGTACTCTGTAATGTGCTGCAGGAGATGTCAGTGCTATATAAATACATAATAATAATGTGGTAGGACATTAGACTATGACTATGGTAGGATTAGAGTGTGAGCTCCTCTGAGGACAGTCAGTGACATGACTATGTACTCTGTAATGTGCTGTAGAAGATGTCAGTGCTATATAAATACATAATAATAATATGGGAGGACATTAGGCTATGACTATGGTAGGATTAGAGTGTGAGCTCCTCTGAGGACAGTCAGTGACATGGCTATGTACTCTGTAATGTGCTGCAGAAGATGTCAGTGCTATATAAATACATAATAATATGGTAGGACATTAGACTATGACTATGGTAGGATTAGAGTGTGAGCTCCTCTGAGGACAGTCAGTGACATGACTATGTACTCTGTAATGTGCTGCAGGAGATGTCAGTGCTATATAAATACATAATAATAATATGGTAGGCCATTAGACTATGACTATGGCAGGATTAGATTGTGAGCTCCTCTGAGGACAGTCAGTGACATGACTATGTACTCTGTAATGTGCTGCAGGAGATGTCAGTGCTATATAAATACATAATAATAATATGGCAGGACATTAGGCTATGACTATGGTAGGATTAGATTGTGAGCTCCTCTGAGGGCAGTCAGTGACATGACTATGTACTCTGTAATGTGCTGCAGGAGATGTCAGTGCTATATAAATACATAATAATAATAATATGGTAGGACATTAGACTATCACTATGGTAGGATTAGAGTGTGAGCTCCTCTGAGGACAGCCAGTGACATGACTATGTACTCTGTAAAGTGCTGCAGGAGATGTCAGTGTTGCTGTGAAATTAATACAATATCTTCCTCTGTCTCTGGCAGTTATCTTACGCCTCTTCCTTCTACATGACTTTGATAAGAGTGGACTTCTTGATGGTTTGGAGCTCATGCGACTTCTTAGTGGAGTCCTAGCCAAAATTCTTCTGAAGGAACCTGCTGAGGATTCGGTAAATATTTAATTTCAGTCAGAGAGAACTCTGTTCTTGGCTGAGCTCCGGAGGGAACAGAAGGGGATTTGTGAGGGGCCACAGGAGGAGATGGGGATTTGTGAGGGGCCACAGGAGGAGATGGGGATTTGTGAGGGGCCACAGGAGGAGATGGGGATTTGGGAGGGGCCGCAGGAGGAGATGGGGATTTGGGAGGGGCCACAGGAGGAGATGGGGATTTGTGAGGGGCCACAGGAGGAGATGGGGATTTGTGAGGGGCCACAGGAGGAGATGGGGATTTGGGAGGGGCCGCAGGAGGAGATGGGGATTTGGGAGGGGCCACAGGAGGAGATGGGGATTTGTGAGGGGCCACAGGAGGAGATGGGGATATGTGAGGGGCCGCAGGAGGAGATGGGGATTTGGGAGGGGCCACAGGAGGAGATGGGGGTTTGTGAGGGGCCGCAGGAGGAGATGGGGATTTGTGAGGGGCCGCAGGAGGAGATGGGGATTTGTGAGGGGCCGCAGGAGGAGATGGGGATTTGGGAGGGGCCACAGGAGGAGATGGGGATTTGTGAGGGGCCACAGGAGGAGATGGGGACATGTGAGGGGCCACAGGAGGAGATGGGGATATGTGAGGGGCCACAGGAGGAGATGGTGGCCAGTTCTCATTGAACTTTGATGCGAGTCACAACAGAGTCCTGTGTTGAAGTCAGAGAGGATGGTGTGTCTGGCTGATGTCCTGAGGGACCACACAAGAATTCTGAAAGATGATAGGTCCACAGGAGGAGGTGCTGGCCAGTTAGGTTCTCAGCAAGCTTTTGTTAGAAATGTATAGATGGTCCAGGGATCCAGGAAACTTCTGCACTATTCTCAGGCTTCCTACTATTGAGGTATCTATTGTTATGACTCCAGGTGTCCTCTAATGACTGTAGATGAGCCATACTGTATACGCTGTATGTAAGATCACACACTGGATTGTGCTAGTCACCTGCCTATGCTGGTTACACTGTATGTAATTTCACCAGGGCCAGATTTACCATAAGGCACTTTAGGGACGTACCTACAGGCGCCTGATGTTGGAAAGGCGGGTCACTCCCCTCCCCCAGTGCCTCCCTCCTTCCCTATGCAGAGTCTTGAGCAGAGAGTGAGAGGTTACTATCCCGGGTCTCAGCATTCCACTGACCAGATCTCCCTTCAGTCAGGGGCACCTCTAGCTACATAATACTGAGGTTCCTCTAGCTGCCTAATACTTGGGGGCGCCTTTAGCTGCTTAATACTGAGGGTACCTCTGGCTACTTAATACTAAGAGGCACCTGTAGCTACCTATGACAGGCAAGGGAAGTAAGGGATCGGGGACAGCCAGCACACTTGTGTGGTTCAGCAGGTGTTTGTAGGTTCAAGGAGGGCGGAGTCTAAGGTGCCAGGACATCTGTGCCTATAGGCTCCTCTGAGGTAAATCCGGGGCTGAATGTCATATTGTATATGCTGTATGTGATGTCACACACTGAATGGAATATCACTGTGGTTGTTGTCTGTGTTGCAGGTTGTTTCTCTGGTAGATGAGATTTTAGTCAAACAAGATGTCAATCAGGATGGACTCCTCAGTGCCCAGGAACTTGTCACGCCCCCAGCCTCTACAGCAGAGGAGATCCCTTCTCTTCATGTTGCTCTTCCTGTTCCTCCAGGGGCCCAGCCTGCAGCTTCTGCTTTAGAGGATCCTATGGACATTAAAGCTGAAATTCCTGAAGCCTCTGAGAAGATGACAGAAGCAGAGGGCAATGACAAAGATCCAATCAATGAGGCCATCCCTCCTTCAGCAGACGTAGAGACTGACAATGAGGGGCCTGGAGTGGTCAACCATGAAGATTTATCAGTGGAAAAGGCTGAAGAGGAAGAGGAACCAAGTGAAGATGATGTAGATAAGCAGGAGATTCAGGAAGAGATTGTAGCTGACAATGATATGTAAATGTTCTTCTCCAATAATGCCCTGATATACTTGAGTATGGTCTGTACTGTGCTTTCCACCAGTCCAACCAGTAGCCATTACATCCAGCAGAAAAAGCCTCCACGTTCAGTGCCTATCCAAATTGTCTGAGCACAGAGGTTATTGAAAGAAACGGCTGCCAGATTGGCAGACATGCTAGTCTCATTTCGTGATGGACTGTTTGAATCTTGGAAATATAAGCTCCATCCACTAACCTGTACTTCCTAATTGGCAAGACTGAAGCCTCACTTCCTGCAAAAAGAGCGGACAACGTACCCAATCTAGAGAATATGGAAATTGCAGAGTGAGGGCTCTGCTCAGCATGTATGACAATCACTGAAATGTCCAAGTATAGATAGTTATGGTGGGACTCCACACTGCTCAGCCAGTCCAAGTTTAAACTGCATACGATTTACATTAAGCTGGCATGTGAGTCAGAAGTCAGAGCATCTTATGGACCTCCTATAGTCACCCTGAGGATGGGATTTGACATGGTTTTATTGATTACTATGAATAGCTTAAACATTGGATTACAAGTGTGGAACGCCGACAATATTCATCTCTGTCCAGCTGAGAAAAGCCCTTAAACAACAACAAAACTCAACTCCTCCTATCCAACCACTGAACTCAACCCCTCCTATCCAACCACAGAACTCGACTTCTCCCATCCAACCACAGAACTCAACACCTTCCATCCAACCACAGAACTCATCCCCTCCCATCCAACCACAGAACTCAACTCCTCCTGACCAACCAAAGAGCGCAATCCCTCCCATCCAACCACAGAACTCAACTCCTCCTATCCAACTACCAAACTCAACCCCTCCCATCCAACCACAGAACTCAACTCCTCCTATCCAACCACAGAACTCGACTTCTCCCATCCAACCACCAAACTCAACTCCTCCTGTCCAACCACAGAACTCAACTCCTCCTATCCATCCACCAAACTCATCCCCTCCTATCCAACCACCAAACTCAACTCCTCCTGACCAACCACTTTCCAAGAACTTTCTCCCTTCTATACAACCACCCCTATCCAATCCCAGCAATCTGCTCCCAGAGCTGAGGAGGCGGGGGACCGCAGGGGTCACATTGTTCCGAACATGAGATGCTTGGGACTCTGATTCCTCACACCAGGCCTGATATGGAGATAAAGGAGGAGGAAAGTCTTGTGTCTTCTGGAGAGAGCTATTTCTATTTATTAAAGTGTTGGAAGCTGAAACTGTGATTATTATTGCAAGTCACCAATCAGGTCTTCTCCTGTAGCATGGGGGAATAAAAGGGAAGGTGTGATTGGTTACTGTAAATAGCCAGTTGTACCAGCATAGAGTTTTCTAAAATCCTTTGGAGAAAAATAAACAGAAAATATAAAATAAAGAAACATTCACTAGTCTTTATTCCATCTGTGAAATCAGCTTGTTAGTAAAGATTAGACGTCCCCTCTTCCACCTACAAAGATCCAGACCTAACCCTCCCCTACCTACAGGGGTTCAGACCTACCCTCCACCATCTACAGAGATCTAGACCTAAACCTCCATCACCTTCAGAAGTTCAGACCTAACCCTCCATCACGTACAGAAGTTCAGACCTAACCCTCCATCACCTACAGAGATTCAAGCCTAACCCTTCACCACCTACAGAGGTTCAGACCTAATCCTACACCATCTACAGAGGTTCAGACCTAACCCTCCATCACCTACAGAGGTTCAGACCTAACCCTCCACCATCTACAGAGGTTCAGACCTAACCCTCCACCACCTACAGAGGTTCAGACTTAATCCTCCACCACCTACAGAGGTTCAGACCTAACCCTCCTCCATCTACAGAGGTTCAGACCTAACCCTCCACCATCTACAGAGGTTCAGACCTAACCCTCCACCATCTACAGAGGTTCAGACCTAACCCTCCACCTTCAACAGAGGTTCAGACCTAACCCTCCACCATCTACAGAGGTTCAGACCTAACCCTCCACCACCTACAGAGGTTCAGACCTAACCCTCCACCATCTATAGAGGTTCAGACCTAACCCTCCACCATCTACAGAGGTTCAGACCTAACCCTCCACCATCTACAGAAGTTCAGACCTAACCCTCCACCACCTACAAAGATCTAAATAGATCCAGACCTAAACCTAATCCTCCACAGGGGTTCAGACTTAACCTTACACCATCTACAGAGATCTAGACCTAAACCTAACCATCCTCCACCTATAGAGATCTAGACCTCGTCCTCCCCCACCTGAAAAGATCCAGACCTCACTGTAACCCCACCTACAAAGATCCAGGCCTAACTCCAAACTTTCTCCCACCTACAGAGACCCAGATCTCAACCTTACTTACCTATAGAGATCCAGACCTAAGCCTAACCCTCCACAGAGGTTCAGACCTAACCCTCCTCCTCCACCATCTAGAGATCCAGCCCCCCACCTACAGAGATTTAGACCTAAGCCTAACTGTCCTCCACTTACAGAGAGATCCAGAACCCCACCTACAGAGATCCAGACCTTACCCCCCCACATACAGAGATCCAAACCTAACAACAACCCTCCCCCACCTACAGAGATCCTTACCTCACCATCCCCATCTACAGAGATCCAGACCTCACCATCCCCATCTACAGAGATCCAGACCTTACCCCCCCCCCTACCCACCTACAGAGATCCAAACCTAGCAACAACCCTTGCCCACCTACAGAGATCCTTACCTAACCCCAACACTCCCCCACCTACAGAGATCCAGACCCCCCCCCCACCTACAGAGATCCTTACCTAACCCCAACACTCCCCCACCTACAGAGATCCTTACCTAACCCCAACACTCCCCCACCTACAGAGATCCTGACCTTACCATAACCCTTGTGTCATGGCCGAACTGTGTGTAATCATGTATTGACTCTCATTTTTAATCCAAAGTTAGGACAGTCCCCCTCCTCCCTAACCTCAGGCTCTCCTCTCAGCGCGCCCCTCCTTCAATTATCAGTGGTTGGCAGCGGGCGGCGGAAGGATTACATTCCTCCCTGCGTTCCAAAGCTTCCTCTAAGTGTCTGACGCTACTTCCTGTTTAAACAGGAAGCAGCATAAAACACTTACAGATGGACCGCCCGCTGCCAACCACTGATTATTGCAGGAGAGGAGCGCTGAGAGGAGAGCCTGAGGAACTGTCCACCCTCCCCACCGATGTGCTGCCACGCTTTCCTCTCATGTTGCGACCCATCCTGCCCTCCCCCGCGGGAGCAGAGGCTGCATCCCCGATTGTTACGCCCCTGATCCCAAGGGCTGTTTACTCTATTTGCACTTTTTAGTAAATGACCAAAACTAATTTTAATGCAATTACCTGTTTCGAGTCTCCCAGAATGTATCTGCCCTCTGAAGAGATGTTACCCAGAGAACTATGTTGTTTTATACAATTAGTTTGTTGTGTTCTCATTTCCCAGGTGTAGACTAGTCAGAAGGGACGGATTCCCCCTTTATCACTGAATCTGTGACAGCAGTTTTTACTGTATAATTGCATGTGGGATTGTGTGTACAAACCCCTCCTGATCCGTCAGTAGGAATGGTCTGAACGGTTCGCCGGCGGACAATTCCAGCCGCTTTCATGCAAACGTTCTTATCAAATATTTGCGTTCGTATTTAACATTTAAGTCAGACTTTAGTGGTTAATCGCCAAGCTCCCATATGTGCTGGAAACGCCAGGGTGTTGCAGGGTATGTGAAGGAGGATAGTGAAAACTATTATTTTTTTTTAAAAAAGACCTTGTAGTTTTTGAAAAAAAAAAATCAGTGCTAAAGTTAGAGGAAAAAAGTCGCCATTTAAATGTGTGTATATATATAGTATATATATACACATGGCCGGATTTCAGGCAAGGCTACAAGGCCATGGCCTAGGGCACCAGGAAAGCAAGGGGCGGGCTGTGGGTAGTAGTAGCACTTAGCCTGCTAAACATTCATCCTGCTACAGAGTTTTCACATAGCGCTGGGCGGCTGCCCACAGCTGGAAGTGGCACTCGGGGGAGGAAGGGGCAATAAAGGGCACTTACAGTAATCTGTGAGCTGTCACTCACAGAATGTGCCGCTCGCCAAAGAGCTTACAATCTAATACCTGCCTTTCCTTCACTAACTGTCCTTATAGGAGCCAGGATGCTGTGTGGTTGGTTTAGGATGCTGTCAGTCTGGGGGCAGTTGGTAATGGTGGCCTTGGGCAGTAAAAAGTACAAATCTGGCCCTGTGTGTGTGTGTATATATATATATATATATATATATATATATATATATATATATATATATATATATATATATATATATATATATATATATATATATATATATATATATATACACACTGTGTGTGTGTGTTTGTTTGGAGTGTGGAAAATAAAAAATGGTGTGGGGTCCCCCCTCCCCAGCCTCTGTAACCCCTTGTCCCCCATGCAGGCTGGGATAGCCAGAATGTGGGGTCCCCCCTCCCGAGCCTCTGTAACCCCTTGTCCCCCATGCAGGCTGGGATAGCAGAATGAGGAGCCCCGGCCAAGTGGGTCTTCACACCCTGAGCTATACCAGCCTGCATGGTCCATGGAGGAAGGGGTGGGCCTTCACACCCTGAGCTATACCAGCCCGCATGGTCCATGGAGGAAGGGGTGGGCCTTCACACCCTGAGCTATACCAGCCTGCATGGTCCATGGAGGAAGGGGTGGGCCTTCACACCCTGAGCTATACCAGCCCGCATGGTCCATGGTATGGGGGGCTCTGGACTCTATGGGGGGGCAAAGCCTCCCCCTCCTTCCGAACCCTTCTCCAATCCATGGACAATGGGCTCTTCCCCACCTCTGGTGCCCCAGGAGGAGGTGGGGACCGATGACACCCTGGGGAGGATCATGGTAGCATCTGGGAGTCTCCTTTAAGAAGGGGACCCCAGATGCCTGCCCCCTCCCCAGGAGAAATGAGTATAGGGGTACAAAGTACCCCTTACCCATTTCCACAAAGGGTTAAATTGAAATAAAAACACAACCACAAAAAAGTCCTTTAATGTTCTTAATTAACCAGAAATACTTAACCCTAAAAAAAAAAATTCCCACACATATATCCTCTGGATAATTTGATTGAAGATCTCTTCCAACGCCCATCACCCCCACCTCCCACACCCATCACCCCACCCATGCTGGCAGCAATAGGTGTGGGGAGGACAGCGGGAGCCGGAGGTGGAACATCTGCATAGGACAGAGCTCTCAGCAATACTGATATAGCTGAGAGCAAAAGCATAATTGACTTTCCCTCCAGGGCTTCCCATTGGTTCATTAACAAACTCCACCCACAACACGGTGTGTACAAGTGATGAGGAGACCTTATGATGTGATTTTATTGGTTATTATGACATCACATACTAAGGGGGGGGGGGGGGGAGGGGGTGTCAAGCAAATATTTACATTACCTAAAATAAGGTGAAGCTCATATGTATAAGGAATGATCTGAAGGGAATCTGTAAACCATTTCAATGGACAGACATCTCTGAGATTTAACTGTCCAGTCTGGGGGAAAAAAAATCTGGAGGCTGTTGAACTCATCATCTGCTGCAGGAGGCGTCTTCTCTGGAATGGAAAACGTTATACATCATTTGCAGTACTGGAAGACGGTCCTTCTCTCATAGGCTGAGGATGTCTGGTGTGAGCGGAGTCAGGATACTATTCCATCATAGCCTTGTATACCACACTTCTTACCAGCAATCCGGCAGCCAAATGTCAGAGCCTCCTGTATAGACTGACCTAAGAAGGGACAAAAGTTACAGCCTGATCTCCGGTGCCTGACAACCTCACAAACTATGTGTCTGTGCTATATCTGTCACACATCTGTACAACATTCCACAATCTGCCATCCATCCATAGACGGCAGAGACAGAGGATAACACACATTCCCCATCTTCCTTTCCACAATACATCCATAGACAGCAGAGACAAAGGTTAACACACATTCCTCCATCTTCCATCCCACACTCCATCCATAGACAGCAGAGACAGAAGATAACACACGTTCCTCCATCTTCCTTTCCACAATCCATCCATACACAACAGAGAAAGAGGATAACACACATTCCTCCATCTTCCTTTCCACAATCCATCCATAGACTGCAGAGACAGAGGATAACACACATTCCTCCATCTTCCTTTCCACAATCCATCCATAGACAGCAGAGACAGAGGAAAATAAACATTCCTCCATCTTCCATCCCACACTCCATCCATAGACAGCAGAGACAGAGGATAACACACATTCCCCATCTTCCTATCCACAATCCATCCATAGACAGCAGAGACAGAGGATAACACACATTCCCCATCTTCCTATCCACAATCCATTAATAGACAGCAGAAACAGAGGATAACACACATTCCCCATCTTCCTTTCCACAATCAATCCATAGACAGCAGAGACAGAGGATAACACACATTCCCCATATTCCTTCCCACAATCCATCCATAGACAGCAGAGACAGAGGATAATACACATTCCCCATATTCCTTCCCACAATCCATCCATAGACAGCAGAGACAGAGGATAATACACATTCCCCATATTCCTTCCCACAATCCATCCATAGACAGCAGAGACAGAGGATGACACACATTCCTCCATCTTCCTTTCCACAATCCATCCATAGACAGCAGAGACAGAGGATAACACACATTCCTCCATCTTCCTTCCCACACTCAATCCATAGACAGTAGAGACAGAGGATAACACACATTCCCCATCTTCCTATCCACAATCCATCCATAGACAGCAGAGACAGAGGATAACACACATTCCTCCATCTTACTTTCCACAATCCATCCATAGACAGCAGAGACAGAGGATAACACACATTTCCCATCTTCCTATCCACAATCCATCCATAGACAGCAGAGACAGAGGATAACACACATTCCTCCATCTTCCTTTCCACAATCCATCCATAGACAGCAGAGACAGAGGATAACACACATTCCTCCATCTTCCTTTCCACAATCAATCCAGAAACAGCAGAGACAGAGGATAACACACATTCCTCCATCTTCCTTTCTACAATCCATCCAGTGACAGCAGAGACAGAGGATAACACACATTCCTCCATCTTCCTTTCCACAATCCATCCATAGACAGCAGAGACAGAGGATAACACACATTCCTCCATCTTCCCATAATCCATCCATAGACAGAAGAAAGAGGATAACACACATTCCTCCATCTTCCTTTCCACAATCCATCCATAGACAGCAGAGACAGAGGATAACACACATTCCCCATCTCCATTTCCACAATCCATCCATAGACAGCAGAGACAGAGGATAACACACATTCCTCCATCTTCCTTTCCACAATACATCCATAGACAGCAGAGACAGAGGATAACACACATTCCTCCATCTTCCTTTCCACAATCCATCCATAGACAACAGAGACAGAGGATAACACACATTCCTCCATCTTCCTTTCCACAATCCATCCATAGACAGCAGAGACAGAGGATAACACACATTCCCCATCTTCCTTTCCACAATCTATCCATAGACAGCAGAGATAGAGGATAACACACATTCCTCCATCTTCCTTTCCACAATCCATCCATAGACAGCAGAGACAGAGGATAACACACATTCCCCATCTTCCTTTCCACAATCTATCCATAGACAGCAGAGATAGAGGATAACACACATTCCTCCATCTTCCTTTCCACAATCCATCCATAGACAGCAGAGACAGAGGATAACACACATTCCTCCATCTTCCATCCCACACTCCATCCATAGACAGCAGAGACAGAGGATAACACACATTCCTCCATCTTCCGTTCCACAATCCATCCATAGACAGCAGAGACAGAGGATAACACACATTCCCCATCTTCCATCCCACACTCCATCCATAGACAGCAGAGACAGAGGATAACACACATTCCTCCATCTTCCGTTCCACAATCCATCCATAGACAGCAGAGAAAGAGGATAACACACATTCCCCATCTTCCATCCCACACTCCATCCATAGACAGCAGAGACAGAGGATAACACACATTCCTCCATCTTCCGTTCCACAATCCATCCATAGACAGCAGAGACATAGGATAACACACATTCCCCATATTCCTTCCCACAATCCATCCATAGACAGCAGAGACAGAGGATAACGCACATTCCTCCATCTTCCTTTCCACAATCCATCCATAGACAGCAGGGACAGAGGATAACACACATTCCTCCATCTTCCATCCCACACTCCATCCATACACAGCAGAGACAGAGGATAACACACATTCCCCATCTTCCTTTCCACAATATATCCATAGACAGCAGAGACCAAGGATAACACAAGACAAGACAAATAACACTTATATCGCGCTTTTCTCCTGGCGGACTCAAAGCGCCAGAGCTGCAGCCACTAGAGCGCGCTCTATAGGCACTAGCAGTGTTAGGGAGACTTGCCTAAGGTCTCCTACTGAATAGGTGCTGGCTTACTGAACAGGCAGAGCCGAGATTCGAACCCTGGTCTCCTGTGTCAGAGGCAGAGCCCTTAACCATTACACCATCCAGCCACTGCCATCCAACACACATTCCTCCATCTTCCTTTCCACACTCTATCCATAGACAGCAGAGACAGAGGATAACACACATTCCCCATCTTCCTTTCCACAATCCATCCATAGACAGCAGAGACAGAGGATAACACACATTCCTCCATCTTCCTTTCCACAATCCATCCATAGACAGCAGAGACAGAGGATAACACACATTCCTCCATCTTCCTTTCCACAATCCATCCATACACAGCAGAGACAGAGGATAACACACATTCCCCATCTTCCTTTCTACAATCCATCCATAGACAGCAGAGACAGAGGATAACACACATTCCTCCATCTTCCTTTCCACAATCCATCCATAGACAGCAGAGACAGAGGATAACACACATTCCTCCATCTTCCTTTCCACAATCCATCCATAGACAGCAGAGACAGAGGATAACACACATTCCTCCATCTTCCTTTCCACAATCCATCCATAGACAGCAGAGACAGAGGATAACACACATTCCTCCATCTTCCTTTTCACAATCCATCCATAGACAGCAGAGACAGAGGATAACACACATTCCTCCATCTTCCTTTCTACAATTCATCCATAGACAGCAGAGACAGAGGATAACACACATTCCTCCATCTTCCTTTCTACAATTCATCCATAGACAGCAGAGACAGAGGATAACACACATTCCTCCATCTTCCTTTCTACAATCCATCCATAGACAGCAGAGACAGAGGATAACACACATTCCTCCATCTTCCTTTCCACAATCCATCCATACACAGCAGAGACAGAGGATAACACACATTCCCCATCTTCCTTTCTACACTCCATCCATAGACAGCAGAGACAGAGGATAATACACATTCCCCATATTCCTTCCCACAATCCATCCATAGACAGCAGAGACAGAGGATAATACACATTCCCCATATTCCTTCCCACAATCCATCCATAGACAGCAGAGACAGAGGATGACACACATTCCTCCATCTTCCTTTCCACAATCCATCCATAGACAGCAGAGACAGAGGATAACACACATTCCTCCATCTTCCTTCCCACACTCAATCCATAGACAGTAGAGACAGAGGATAACACACATTCCCCATCTTCCTATCCACAATCCATCCATAGACAGCAGAGACAGAGGATAACACACATTCCTCCATCTTACTTTCCACAATCCATCCATAGACAGCAGAGACAGAGGATAACACACATTTCCCATCTTCCTATCCACAATCCATCCATAGACAGCAGAGACAGAGGATAACACACATTCCTCCATCTTCCTTTCCACAATCCATCCATAGACAGCAGAGACAGAGGATAACACACATTCCTCCATCTTCCTTTCCACAATCAATCCAGAAACAGCAGAGACAGAGGATAACACACATTCCTCCATCTTCCTTTCCACAATCTATCCATAGACAGCAGAGACAGAGGATAACACACATTCCTCCATCTTCCCATAATCCATCCATAGACAGAAAAAAGAGGATAACACACATTCCTCCATCTTCCTTTCTACAATCCATCCAGTGACAGCAGAGACAGAGGATAACACACATTCCTCCATCTTCCTTTCCACAATCCATCCATAGACAGCAGAGACAGAGGATAACACACATTCCTCCATCTTCCCATAATCCATCCATAGACAGAAGAAAGAGGATAACACACATTCCTCCATCTTCCTTTCCACAATCCATCCATAGACAGCAGAGACAGAGGATAACACACATTCCCCATCTCCATTTCCACAATCCATCCATAGACAGCAGAGACAGAGGATAACACACATTCCTCCATCTTCCTTTCCACAATACATCCATAGACAGCAGAGACAGAGGATAACACACATTCCTCCATCTTCCTTTCCACAATCCATCCATAGACAACAGAGACAGAGGATAACACACATTCCTCCATCTTCCTTTCCACAATCCATCTATAGACTGCAGAGACAGAGGATAACACACATTCCTCCATCTTCCTTTCCACAATCCATCCATAGACAGCAGAGACAGAGGATAACACACATTCCCCATCTTCCTTTCCACAATCTATCCATAGACAGCAGAGATAGAGGATAACACACATTCCTCCATCTTCCTTTCCACAATCCATCCATAGACAGCAGAGACAGAGGATAACACACATTCCTCCATCTTCCATCCCACACTCCATCCATAGACAGCAGAGACAGAGGATAACACACATTCCTCCATCTTCCGTTCCACAATCCATCCATAGACAGCAGAGACAGAGGATAACACACATTCCCCATCTTCCATCCCACACTCCATCCATAGACAGCAGAGACAGAGGATAACACACATTCCCCATCTTCCGTTCCACAATCCATCCATAGACAGCAGAGACAGAGGATAACACACATTCCCCATCTTCCATCCCACACTCCATCCATAGACAGCAGAGACAGAGGATAACACACATTCCTCCATCTTCCGTTCCACAATCCATCCATAGACAGCAGAGACAGAGGATAACACACATTCCCCATATTCCTTCCCACAATCCATCCATAGACAGCAGAGACAGAGGATAACGCACATTCATCCATCTTCCTTTCCACAATCCATCCATAGACAGCAGGGACAGAGGATAACACACATTCCCCATCTTCCTTTCCACAATATATCCATAGACAACAGAGACAGAGGATAACACACATTCCCAATCTTCCATCTCACAATCCATCCATAGACAGCAGAGACCAAGGATAACACAAGACAAGACAAATAACACTTATATCGCGCTTTTCTCCTGGCGGACTCAAAGCGCCAGAGCTGCAGCCACTAGAGCGCGCTCTATAGGCACTAGCAGTGTTAGGGAGACTTGCCTAAGGTCTCCTACTGAATAGGTGCTGGCTTACTGAACAGGCAGAGCCGAGATTCGAACCCTGGTCTCCTGTGTCAGAGGCAGAGCCCTTAACCATTACACCATCCAGCCACTGCCATCCAACACACATTCCTCCATCTTCCTTTCCACACTCTATCCATAGACAGCAGAGACAGAGGATAACACACATTCCCCATCTTCCTTTCCACAATCCATCCATAGAAAGCAGAGACAGAGGATAACACACATTCCTCCATCTTCCTTTCCACAATCCATCCATAGACAGCAGAGACAGAGGATAACACACATTCCTCCATCTTCCTTTCCACAATCCATCCATACACAGCAGAGACAGAGGATAACACACATTCCCCATCTTCCTTTCTACAATCCATCCATAGACAGCAGAGACAGAGGATAACACACATTCCTCCATCTTCCTTTCCACAATCCATCCATAGACAGCAGAGACAGAGGATAACACACATTCCTCCATCTTCCTTTCCACAATCCATCCATAGACAGCAGAGACAGAGGATAACACACATTCCTCCATCTTCCTTTCTACAATTCATCCATAGACAGCAGAGACAGAGGATAACACACATTCCTCCATCTTCCTTTCTACAATTCATCCATAGACAGCAGAGACAGAGGATAACACACATTCCTCCATCTTCCTTTCTACAATCCATTCATAGACAGCAGAGACAGAGGATAACACACATTCCTCCATCTTCCTTTCCACAATATATCCATAGACAACAGAGACAGAGGATAACACACATTCCTCCATCTTCCTTCCCACAATCTATCCACAGACAGCAGAGACAGAGGATAACACACATTCCTCCATCTTCCTATCCACAATCCATCCATAGACAGCAGAGACAGAGGATAACACACATTCCTCCATCTTCCTTTCCACAATCCATCCATACACAGCAGAGACAGAGGATAACACACATTCCCCATCTTCCTTTCTACACTCCATCCATAGACAGCAGAGACAGAGGATAACACACATTCCTCCATCTTCCTTTCCACAATCCATCCATAGACAGCAGAGACAGAGGATAACACACATTCCTCCAACTTCCTTTCCACAATCCATCCATAGACAGAAGAGACAGAGGATAACACACATTCCCCATCTTCCTTTCCACAATCCATCCATAGACAGCAGAGACAGAGGATAACACACATTTCTCCATCTTCCTTCCCACAATCTATCCATAGACAGCAGAGACAGAGGATAACACACATTCCCCATGTTCCTTTCGGCAATCTATCCACAGACAGCAGAGACAGAGGATAACACACATTCCTCCATCTTCCTATCCACAATCCATCCATAGACAGCAGAGACAGAGGATAACACACATTCCTCCATCTTTCTTTCCACAATCCATCCATACACAGCAGAGACAGAGGATAACACACATTACGCATCTTCCTTTCTACACTCCATCCATAGACAGCAGAGACAGAGGATAACACACATTCCTCCAACTTCCTTTCCACAATCCATCCATAGACAGAAGAGACAGAGGATAACACACATTCCCCATCTTCCTTTCCACAATCCATCCATAGACAGCAGAGACAGAGGATAACACACATTTCTCCATCTTCCTTCCCAGAATCTATCCATAGACAGCAGAGACAGAGGATAACACACATTCCCCATCTTCCTTTCGGCAATCCATCCATAGACAGCAGAGACAGAGGATAACACACATTCCTCCATCTTCCTTTCCACAATCCATCCATAGACAGCAGAGATAGAGGATAACACACATTCCTCCATCTTCCTTTCCACAATCCATCCATAGACAGCAGAGACAGAGGATAACACACATTCCCCCATCTTCCTTTCCACAATCTATCCATAGAGAGCAGAGATAGAGGATAACACACATTCCCCCATCTTCTTTTCCACAATCCATCCATAGACAGCAGAGACAGAGGATAACACACATTCCTCCATCTTCCTTTCCACAATCCATCCATAGACAGCAGAGACAGAGGATAACACACATTCCCTATCTTCCATCCCACAATCCATCCATAGACAGCAGAGACAGAGGATAACACACATTCCTCCATCTTCCTTTCTACAATCCATCCATAGACAGCAGAGACAGAGGATAACACACATTCCCCATATTCCTTCCCACAATCCATCCATAGACAGCAGAGACAGAGGATAACACACATTCCTCCATCTTCCTTTCTACAATCCATCCATAGACAGCAGAGACAGAGGATAACACACATTCCCCATATTCCTTCCCACAATCCATCCATAGACAGCAGAGACAGAGGATAACACACATACCCCCATCTTCCTTTCGGCAATCCATCCATAGACAGCAGAGACAGAGGATAAAACACATTCCTCCATCTTCCTTTCCACAATCCATCCATAGACAGCAGAGACAGAGGATAACACACATTCCTCCATCTTCCTTTCCACAATCCATCCATAGACTGCAGAGACAGAGGATAACACACATTCCTCCAACTTCCTTTCCACAATCCATCCATAGACAGAAGAGACAGAGGATAACACACATCCCCATCTTCCTTTCCACAATCCATCCATAGACAGCAGAGACAGAGGATAACACACATTCCTCCATCTTCCTTCCCACAATCTATCCATAGACAGCAGAGACAGAGGATAACACACATTCCCCATCTTCCTTTCGGCAATCCATCCATAGACAGCAGAGACAGAGGATAACACACATCCCTCCATCTTCCTTTCCACAATCCATCCATAGACAGCAGAGACAGAGGATAACACACATTCCTCCATCTTCCTTCCCACACTCCATCCATAGACAACAGAGACAGAGGATAACACACATTCCTCCATCTTCCTTTCCACAATCCATCCATAGACTGCAGAGACAGAGGATAACACACATTCCTCCATCTTCCTTTCCACAATCCATACATAGACAGCAGAGACAGAGGATAACACACATTCCTCTATCTTCCTTTCCACAATCCATCCATAGACAGCAGAGACAGAGGATAACACACATTCCCCATATTCCTTCCCACAATCCATCCATAGACAGCAGAGACAGAGGATAACACACATTCCTCCATCTTCCTTTCTACAATCCATCCATAGACAGCAGAGACAGAGGATAACACACATTCCCCATCTTCCTTTCCACAATCCATCCATAGACAACAGAGACAGAGGATAACACACATTCCTCCATCTTCCTTCCCACAATCTATTCATAGACAGCAGAGACAGAGGATAACACACATTCCCCATCTTCCTTTCTACACTCCATCCATAGACAGCAGAGACAGAGGATAACACACATTTCTCCATCTTCCTTCCCACAATCTATCCATAGACAGCAGAGACAGAGGATAACACACATTCCCCATCTTCCTTTCGGCAATCCATCCATAGACAGCAGAGACAGAGGATAACACACATTCCTCCATCTTCCTTTCCACAATCCATCCATAGACAGCAGAGATAGAGGATAACACACATTCCTCCATCTTCCTTTCCACAATCCATCTATAGACAGCAGAGACAGAGGATAACACACATTCCCCCATCTTCCTTTCCACAATCTATTCATAGACAGCAGAGATAGAGGATAACACACATTCCCCCATCTTCTTTTCCACAATCCATCCATAGACAGCAGAGACAGAGGATAACACACATTCCTCCATCTTCCTTTCCACAATCCATCCATAGACAGCAGAGACAGAGGATAACACACATTCCCTATCTTCCATCCCACAATCCATCCATAGACAGCAGAGACAGAGGATAACACACATTCCTCCATCTTCCTTTCTACAATCCATCCATAGACAGCAGAGACAGAGGATAACACACATTCCCCATATTCCTTCCCACAATCCATCCATAGACAGCAGAGACAGAGGATAACACACATTCCTCCATCTTCCTTTCTACAATCCATCCATAGACAGCAGAGACAGAGGATAACACACATTCCCCATATTCCTTCCCACAATCCATCCATAGACAGCAGAGACAGAGGATAACACACATACCCCCATCTTCCTTTCGGCAATCCATCCATAGACAGCAGAGACAGAGGATAAAACACATTCCTCCATCTTCCTTTCCACAATCCATCCATAGACAGCAGAGACAGAGGATAACACACATTCCTCCATCTTCCTTTCCACAATCCATCCATAGACAGCAGAGACAGAGGATAACACACATTCCTCCAACTTCCTTTCCACAATCCATCCATAGACAGAAGAGACAGAGGATAACACACATCCCCATCTTCCTTTCCACAATCCATCCATAGACAGCAGAGACAGAGGATAACACACATTCCTCCATCTTCCTTCCCACAATCTATCCATAGACAGCAGAGACAGAGGATAACACACATTCCCCATCTTCCTTTCGGCAATCCATCCATAGACAGCAGAGACAGAGGATAACACACATTCCTCCATCTTCCTTTCCACAATCCATCCATAGACAGCAGAGACAGAGGATAACACACATTCCTCCATCTTCCTTCCCACACTCCATCCATAGACAACAGAGACAGAGGATAACACACATTCCTCCATCTTCCTTTCCACAATCCATCCATAGACTGCAGAGACAGAGGATAACACACATTCCTCCATCTTCCTTTCCACAATCCATACATAGACAGCAGAGACAGAGGATAACACACATTCCTCCATCTTCCTTTCCACAATCCATCCATAGACAGCAGAGACAGAGGATAACACACATTCCCCATATTCCTTCCCACAATCCATCCATAGACAGCAGAGACAGAGGATAACACACATTCCTCCATCTTCCTTTCCACAATCCATCTATAGACAGCAGAGACAGAGGATAACACACATTCCCCCATCTTCCTTTCCACAATCTATTCATAGACAGCAGAGATAGAGGATAACACACATTCCCCCATCTTCTTTTCCACAATCCATCCATAGACAGCAGAGACAGAGGATAACACACATTCCTCCATCTTCCTTTCCACAATCCATCCATAGACAGCAGAGACAGAGGATAACACACATTCCCTATCTTCCATCCCACAATCCATCCATAGACAGCAGAGACAGAGGATAACACACATTCCTCCATCTTCCTTTCTACAATCCATCCATAGACAGCAGAGACAGAGGATAACACACATTCCCCATATTCCTTCCCACAATCCATCCATAGACAGCAGAGACAGAGGATAACACACATTCCTCCATCTTCCTTTCTACAATCCATCCATAGACAGCAGAGACAGAGGATAACACACATTCCCCATATTCCTTCCCACAATCCATCCATAGACAGCAGAGACAGAGGATAACACACATACCCCCATCTTCCTTTCGGCAATCCATCCATAGACAGCAGAGACAGAGGATAAAACACATTCCTCCATCTTCCTTTCCACAATCCATCCATAGACAGCAGAGACAGAGGATAACACACATTCCTCCATCTTCCTTTCCACAATCCATCCATAGACAGCAGAGACAGAGGATAAAACACATTCCTCCAACTTCCTTTCCACAATCCATCCATAGACAGAAGAGACAGAGGATAACACACATCCCCATCTTCCTTTCCACAATCCATCCATAGACAGCAGAGACAGAGGATAACACACATTCCTCCATCTTCCTTCCCACAATCTATCCATAGACAGCAGAGACAGAGGATAACACACATTCCCCATCTTCCTTTCGGCAATCCATCCATAGACAGCAGAGACAGAGGATAACACACATTCCTCCATCTTCCTTTCCACAATCCATCCATAGACAGCAGAGACAGAGGATAACACACATTCCTCCATCTTCCTTTCCACAATCCATCCATAGACAGCAGAGACAGAGGATAACACACATTCCCCATATTCCTTCCCACAATCCATCCATAGACAGCAGAGACAGAGGATAACACACATTCCTCCATCTTCCTTTCTACAATCCATCCATAGACAGCAGAGACAGAGGATAACACACATTCCCCATCTTCCTTTCCACAATCCATCCATAGACAACAGAGACAGAGGATAACACATATTCCTCCATCTTCCTTCCCACAATCTATTCATAGACAGCAGAGACAGAGGATAACACACATTCCCGATCTTCCTTTCGGCAATCCATCCATAGACAGCAGAGACAGAGGATAACACACATTCCCCATCTTCGTTTCGGCAATCCATCCATAGACAGCAGAGACAGAGGATAACACACATTCCTCCATCTTCCTTTCCACAATCCATCCATAGACAGCAGAGACAGAGGATAACACACATTCCTCCATCTTCCTTTCCACAATCTATCCATAGACAGCAGAGACAGAGGATAACACACATTCCTCCATGTTACTTTCCACAATCCATCCATAGACAGCAGAGACAGAGGATAACACACATTCCTCCACCTTCCTTTCCACAATCTATCCATAGACAGCAGAGACAGAGGATAACACACATTCTTCCATCTTACTTTCCACAATCTATCCATAGACAGCAGAGACAGAGGATAACACACATTCCCCATATTCCTTCCCACAATCCATCCATAGACAGCAGAGACAGAGGATAACACACATTCACCCATCTTCCTTTCTACAATCCATCCATAGACAGCAGAGACAGAGGATAACACACATTCCCCATCTTCCTTTCCACAATCCATCCATAGACAGCAGAGACAGAGGATAACACACATTCCTCCATCTTCCTTTCCACAATCTATCCATAGACAGCAGAGACAGAGGATAACACACATTCCTCCATCTTCCATCCCACACTCCATCCATAGACAGCAGAGACAGAGGATAACACACATTCCTCCATCTTCCTATCCACAATCCATCCATAGACAGCAGAGACAGAGGATAACACACATTCCTCCATCTTCCTTCCCACAATCCATCCATAGACAGCAGAGACAGAGGATAACACACATTCCTCCATCTTCCTTTCTACAATCCATCCATAGACAGCAGAGACAGAGGATAACACACATTCCTCCATCTTCCTTTCCACAATCCATCCATAGACAGCAGAGACAGAGGATAACACACATTCCTCCATCTTCCTTCCCACAATCTATCCATAGACAGCAGAGACAGAGGATAACACACATTCCCCATCTTCCTTTCGGCAATCCATCCATAGACAGCAGAGACAGAGGATAACACACATTCCTCCATGTTACTTTCCACAATCCATCCATAGACAGCAGAGACAGAGGATAACACACATTCCTCCATCTTCCTTTCTACAATCCATCCATAGACAGCAGAGACAGAGGATAACACACATTCCCCATATTCCTTCCCACAATCCATCCATAGACAGCAGAGACAGAGGATAACACACATACCCCCATCTTCCTTTCGGCAATCCATCCATAGACAGCAGAGACAGAGGATAAAACACATTCCTCCATCTTCCTTTCCACAATCCATCCATAGACAGCAGAGACAGAGGATAACACACATTCCTCCATCTTCCTTTCCACAATCCATCCATAGACAGCAGAGACAGAGGATAACACACATTCCTCCAACTTCCTTTCCACAATCCATCCATAGACAGAAGAGACAGAGGATAACACACATCCCCATCTTCCTTTCCACAATCCATCCATAGACAGCAGAGACAGAGGATAACACACATTCCTCCATCTTCCTTCCCACAATCTATCCATAGACAGCAGAGACAGAGGATAACACACATTCCTCCATCTTCCTTTCCACAATCCATCCATAGACAGCAGAGACAGAGGATAACACACATTCCTCCATCTTCCTTCCCACACTCCATCCATAGACAACACAGACAGAGGAAAACACACATTCCTCCATCTTCCTTTCCACAATCCATCCATAGACTGCAGAGACAGAGGATAACACACATTCCTCCATCTTCCTTTCCACAATCCATCCATAGACAGCAGAGACAGAGGATAACACACATTCCTCCATCTTCCTTTCCACAATCCATCCATAGACAGCAGAGACAGAGGATAACACACATTCCCCATATTCCTTCCCACAATCCATCCATAGACAGCAGAGACAGAGGATAACACACATTCCTCCATCTTCCTTTCTACAATCCATCCATAGACAGCAGAGACAGAGGATAACACACATTCCCCATCTTCCTTTCCACAATCCATCCATAGACAACAGAGACAGAGGATAACACACATTCCTCCATCTTCCTTCCCACAATCTATTCATAGACAGCAGAGACAGAGGATAACACACATTCCCCATCTTCCTTTCGGCAATCCATCCATAGACAGCAGAGACAGAGGATAACACACATTCCCCATCTTCCTTTCGGCAATCCATCCATAGACAGCAGAGACAGAGGATAACACACATTCCTCCATCTTCCTTTCCACAATCCATCCATAGACAGCAGAGACAAAGGATAACACACATTCCTCCATCTTCCTTTCCACAATCTATCCATAGACAGCAGAGACAGAGGATAACACACATTCCTCCATGTTACTTTCCACAATCCATCCATAGACAGCAGAGACAGAGGATAACACACATTCCTCCATCTTCCTTTCCACAATCTATCCATAGACAGCAGAGACAGAGGATAACACACATTCTTCCATCTTACTTTCCACAATCTATCCATAGACAGCAGAGACAGAGGATAACACACATTCCCCATATTCCTTCCCACAATCCATCCATAGACAGCAGAGACAGAGGATAACACACATTCACCCATCTTCCTTTCTACAATCCATCCATAGACAGCAGAGACAGAGGATAACACACATTCCCCATCTTCCTTTCCACAATCCATCCATAGACAGCAGAGACAGAGGATAACACACATTCCTCCATCTTCCTTTCCACAATCTATCCATAGACAGCAGAGACAGAGGATAACACACATTCCTCCATCTTCCATCCCACACTCCATCCATAGACAGCAGAGACAGAGGATAACACACATTCACCCATCTTCCTTTCTACAATCCATCCATAGACAGCAGAGACAGAGGATAACACACATTCCCCATCTTCCTTTCCACAATCCATCCATAGACAGCAGAGACAGAGGATAACACACATTCCTCCATCTTCCTTTCCACAATCTATCCATAGACAGCAGAGACAGAGGATAACACACATTCCTCCATCTTCCATCCCACACTCCATCCATAGACAGCAGAGACAGAGGATAACACACATTCCTCCATCTTCCTTCCCACAATCCATCCATAGACAGCAGAGACAGAGGATAACACACATTCCTCCATCTTCCTTCCCACAATCCATCCATAGACAGCAGAGACAGAGGATAACACACATTCCTCCATCTTCCTTTCTACAATCCATCCATAGACAGCAGAGACAGAGGATAACACACATTCCTCCATCTTCCTTTTCACAATCCATCCATAGACAGCAGAGACAGAGGATAACACACATTCCTCCATATTCCTTCCCACAATCCATCCATAGACAGCAGAGACAGAGGATAACACACATTCACCCATCTTCCTTTCTACAATCCATCCATAGACAGCAGAGACAGAGGATAACACACATTCCCCATCTTCCTTTCCACAATCCATCCATAGACAGCAGAGACAGAGGATAACACACATTCCTCCATCTTCCTTTCCACAATCTATCCATAGACAGCAGAGACAGAGGATAACACACATTCCTCCATCTTCCATCCCACACTCCATCCATAGACAGCAGAGACAGAGGATAACACACATTCCTCCATCTTCCTTCCCACAATCCATCCATAGACAGCAGAGACAGAGGATAACACACATTCCTCCATCTTCCTTCCCACAATCCATCCATAGACAGCAGAGACAGAGGATAACACACATTCCTCCATCTTCCTTTCTACAATCCATCCATAGACAGCAGAGACAGAGGATAACACACATTCCTCCATCTTCCTTTCCACAATCCATCCATAGACAGCAGAGACAGAGGATAACACACATTCCTCCATCTTCCTTCCCACAATCTATCCATAGACAGCAGAGACAGAGGATAACACACATTCCCCATCTTCCTTTCGGCAATACATCCATAGACAGCAGAGACAGAGGATAACACACATTCCTCCATCTTCCTTTCCACAATCCATCCATAGACAGCAGAGACAGAGGATAACACACATTCCTCCATGTTACTTTCCACAATCCATCCATAGACAGCAGAGACAGAGGATAACACACATTCCTCCATCTTCCTTTCCACAATCTATCCATAGACAGCAGAGACAGAGGATAACACACATTCTTCCATCTTACTTTCCACAATCCATCCATAGACAGCAGAGACAGAGGATAACACACATTCCCCATATTCCTTCCCACAATCCATCCATAGACAGCAGAGACAGAGGATAACACACATTCACTATCTTCCTTTCCACAATCTATCCATAGACAGCAGAGACAGAGGATAACACACATTCTTCCATCTTACTTTCCAAAATCTATCCATAGACAGCAGAGACAGAGGATAACACACATTCCCCATATTCCTTACCACAATCCATCCATAGACAGCAGAGACAGAGGATAACACACATTCACCCATCTTCCTATCCACAATCCATCCATAGACAGCAGAGACAGAGGATAACACACATTCCTCCATCTTCCTTTCCACAATCCATCCATAGACAGCAGAGACAGAGGATAACACACATTCACCCATCTTCCTTTCCACAATCCATCCATAGACAGCAGAGACAGAGGATAACACACATTCCTCCATCTTCCTTTCCACAATCCATCCATAGACAGCAGAGACAGAGGATAACACACATTCCTCCATCTTCCTTCCCACAATCCATCCATAGACAGCAGAGACAGAGGATAACACACATTCCTCCATCTTCCTTTCTACAATCCATCCATAGACAGCAGAGACAGAGGATAACACACATTCCTCCATCTTCCTTTCCACAATCTATCCATAGACAGCAGAGACAGAGGATAACACACATTCCTCCATCTTCCTTTCCACAATCCATCCATAGACAGCAGAGACAGAGGATAACACACATTCCTCCATCTTCCTTCCCACAATCCATCCATAGACAGCAGAGACAGAGGATAACACACATTCCTCCATCTTCCTTTCTACAATCCATCCATAGACAGCAGAGATAGAGGATAACACACATTCCCCCATCTTCCTTTCCACAATCCATCCATAGACAACAGAGACAGAGGATAACACACATTCCTCCATCTTCCTTTCCACAATCCATCCATAGACAGCAGAGACAGAGGATAACACACATTCCTCCATCTTCCTTCCCACAATCCATCCATAGACAGCAGAGACAGAGGATAACACACATTCCTCCATCTTCCTTTCTACAATCCATCCATAGACAGCAGAGATAGAGGATAACACACATTTCCCCATCTTCCTTTCCACAATCCATCCATAGACAACAGAGACAGAGGATAACACACATTCCTCCATCTTCCTTTCCACAATCTATCCATAGACAGCAGAGACAGAGGATAACACACATTCCTCCATCTTACTTTCCACAATCCATTCATAGACAGCAGAGACAAAGGATAACGCACATTCCCCATCTTCCTATCCACAATCCATCCATAGACAACAGAGACAGAGGATAACACACATTCCCCATCTTCCTTTCCATAATCTATCCATAGACAGCAGAGACAGAGGATAACACACATTCCTCCATCTTACTTTCCACAATCCATCCATAGACAGCAGAGACAGAGGATAACACACATTCACCCATCTTCCTATCCACAATCCATCCATAGACAGCAGAGACAGAGGATAACATACATTCCCCATCTTCCTTTCCACAATCCATCCATAGACAGCAGAGACAGAAGATAACACACATTCCTCCATCTTCCCACAATCCATCCATAGACAGCAGAGACAGAGGATAACACACATTCTTCCATCTTACTTTCCACAATCCATCCATAGACAGCAGAGACAGAGGATAACACACATTCCCCATATTCCTTCCCACAATCCATCCATAGACAGCAGAGACCGAGGATAACACACATTCACCCATCTTCCTTTCCACAATCCATCCATAGACAGCAGAGACAGAGGATAACACACATTCCTCCATCTTCCTTTCCACACTCAATCCATAGACAGCAGAGACAGAGGATAACACACATTCCTCCATGTTAATTTCCACAATCCATCCACAGACAGCAGAGACAGAGGATAACACACATTCCTCCATCTTCCTTTCCACAATCCATCCATAGACAGCAGAGACAGAGGATAACACACATTCCTCCATGTTACTTTCCACAATCCATCCATAGAAAGCAGAGACAGAGGATAACACACATTCCTCCATCTTCCTTTCCACAATCCATTCATAGACAGCAGAGACAAAGGATAACACACATTCCTCCATCTTCCTTTCCACAATCCATCCATAGACAGCAGAGACAGAGGATAATACACATTCCCCATATTCCTTCCCACAATCCATCCATAGACAGCAGAGACAGAGGATAATACACATTCCCCATATTCCTTCCCACAATCCATCCATAGACAGCAGAGACAGAGGATGACACACATTCCTCCATCTTCCTTTCCACAATCCATCCATAGACAGCAGAGACAGAGGATAACACACATTCCTCCATCTTCCTTCCCACACTCAATCCATAGACAGTAGAGACAGAGGATAACACACATTCCCCATCTTCCTATCCACAATCCATCCATAGACAGCAGAGACAGAGGATAACACACATTCCTCCATCTTACTTTCCACAATCCATCCATAGACAGCAGAGACAGAGGATAACACACATTTCCCATCTTCCTATCCACAATCCATCCATAGACAGCAGAGACAGAGGATAACACACATTCCTCCATCTTCCTTTCCACAATCCATCCATAGACAGCAGAGACAGAGGATAACACACATTCCTCCATCTTCCTTTCCACAATCCATCCATAGACAGCAGAGACAGAGGATAACACACATTCCCCATATTCCTTCCCACAATCCATCCATAGACAGCAGAGACAGAGGATAACACACATTCCTCCATCTTCCTTTCTACAATCCATCCATAGACAGCAGAGACAGAGGATAACACACATTCCCCATCTTCCTTTCCACAATCCATCCATAGACAACAGAGACAGAGGATAACACACATTCCTCCATCTTCCTTCCCAGAATCTATTCATAGACAGCAGAGACAGAGGATAACACACATTCCCCATCTTCCTTTCGGCAATCCATCCATGGACAGCAGAGACAGAGGATAACACACATTCCCCATCTTCCTTTCGGCAATCCATCCATAGACAGCAGAGACAGAGGATAACACACATTCCTCCATCTTCCTTTCCACAATCCATCCATAGACAGCAGAGACAAAGGATAACACACATTCCTCCATCTTCCTTTCCACAATCTATCCATAGACAGCAGAGACAGAGGATAACACACATTCCTCCATGTTACTTTCCACAATCCATCCATAGACAGCAGAGACAGAGGATAACACACATTCCTCCATCTTCCTTTCCACAATCTATCCATAGACAGCAGAGACAGAGGATAACACACATTCTTCCATCTTACTTTCCACAATCTATCCATAGACAGCAGAGACAGAGGATAACACACATTCCCCATATTCCTTCCCACAATCCATCCATAGACAGCAGAGACAGAGGATAACACACATTCACCCATCTTCCTTTCTACAATCCATCCATAGACAGCAGAGACAGAGGATAACACACATTCCTCCATCTTCCTTCCCACAATCCATCCATAGACAGCAGAGACAGAGGATAACACACATTCCTCCATCTTCCTTTCTACAATCCATCCATAGACAGCAGAGACAGAGGATAACACACATTCCTCCATCTTCCTTTTCACAATCCATCCATAGACAGCAGAGACAGAGGATAACACACATTCCTCCATATTCCTTCCCACAATCCATCCATAGACAGCAGAGAAAGAGGATAACACACATTCACCCATCTTCCTTTCTACAATCCATCCATAGACAGCAGAGACAGAGGATAACACACATTCCCCATCTTCCTTTCCACAATCCATCCATAGACAGCAGAGACAGAGGATAACACACATTCCTCCATCTTCCTTTCCACAATCTATCCATAGACAGCAGAGACAGAGGATAACACACATTCCTCCATCTTCCATCCCACACTCCATCCATAGACAGCAGAGACAGAGGATAACACACATTCCTCCATCTTCCTTCCCACAATCCATCCATAGACAGCAGAGACAGAGGATAACACACATTCCTCCATCTTCCTTCCCACAATCCATCCATAGACAGCAGAGACAGAGGATAACACACATTCCTCCATCTTCCTTTCTACAATCCATCCATAGACAGCAGAGACAGAGGATAACACACATTCCTCCATCTTCCTTTCCACAATCCATCCATAGACAGCAGAGACAGAGGATAACACACATTCCTCCATCTTCCTTCCCAAAATCTATCCATAGACAGCAGAGACAGAGGATAACACACATTCCCCATCTTCCTTTCGGCAATCCATCCATAGACAGCAGAGACAGAGGATAACACACATTCCTCCATCTTCCTTTCCACAATCCATCCATAGACAGCAGAGACAGAGGATAACACACATTCCTCCATGTTACTTTCCACAATCCATCCATAGACAGCAGAGACAGAGGATAACACACATTCCTCCATCTTCCTTTCCACAATCTATCCATAGACAGCAGAGACAGAGGATAACACACATTCTTCCATCTTACTTTCCACAATCCATCCATAGACAGCAGAGACAGAGGATAACACACATTTCCCATATTCCTTCCCACAATCCATCCATAGACAGCAGAGACAGAGGATAACACACATTCACTATCTTCCTTTCCACAATCTATCCATAGACAGCAGAGACAGAGGATAACACACATTCTTCCATCTTACTTTCCAAAATCTATCCATAGACAGCAGAGACAGAGGATAACACACATTCCCCATATTCCTTACCACAATCCATCCATAGACAGCAGAGACAGAGGATAACACACATTCACCCATCTTCCTATCCACAATCCATCCATAGACAGCAGAGACAGAGGATAACACACATTCCTCCATCTTCCTTTCCACAATCCATCCATAGACAGCAGAGACAGAGGATAACACACATTCACCCATCTTCCTTTCCACAATCCATCCATAGACAGCAGAGACAGAGGATAACACACATTCCTCCATCTTCCTTTCCACATTCCATCCATAGACAGCAGAGACAGAGGATAACACACATTCCTCCATCTTCCTTCCCACAATCCATCCATAGACAGCAGAGACAGAGGATAACACACATTCCTCCATCTTCCTTTCTACAATCCATCCATAGACAGCAGAGACAGAGGATAACACACATTCCTCCATCTTCCTTTCCACAATCTATCCATAGACAGCAGAGACAGAGGATAACACACATTCCTCCATCTTCCTTTCCACAATCCATCCATAGACAGCAGAGACAGAGGATAACACACATTCCTCCATCTTCCTTCCCACAATCCATCCATAGACAGCAGAGACAGAGGATAACACACATTCCTCCATCTTCCTTTCTACAATCCATCCATAGACAGCAGAGATAGAGGATAACACACATTCCCCCATCTTCCTTTCCACAATCCATCCATAGACAACAGAGACAGAGGATAACACACATTCCTCCATCTTCCTTTCCACAATCCATCCATAGACAGCAGAGACAGAGGATAACACACATTCCTCCATCTTCCTTCCCACAATCCATCCATAGACAGCAGAGACAGAGGATAACACACATTCCTCCATCTTCCTTTCTACAATCCATCCATAGACAGCAGAGATAGAGGATAACACACATTCCCCCATCTTCCTTTCCACAATCCATCCATAGACAACAGAGACAGAGGATAACACACATTCCTCCATCTTCCTTTCCACAATCTATCCATAGACAGCAGAGACAGAGGATAACACACATTCCTCCATCTTACTTTCCACAATCCATTCATAGACAGCAGAGACAAAGGATAACGCACATTCCCCATCTTCCTATCCACAATCCATCCATAGACAGCAGAGACAGAGGATAACATACATTCCCCATCTTACTTTCCACAATCCATCCATAGACAGCAGAGACAGAGGATAACACACATTCCCCATATTCCTTCCCACAATCCATCCATAGACAGCAGAGACCGAGGATAACACACATTCACCCATCTTCCTTTCCACAATCCATCCATAGACAGCAGAGACAGAGGATAACACACATTCCTCCATCTTCCTTTCCACACTCAATCCATAGACAGCAGAGACAGAGGATAACACACATTCCTCCATGTTAATTTCCACAATCCATCCACAGACAGCAGAGACAGAGGATAACACACATTCCTCCATCTTCCTTTCCACAATCCATCCATAGACAGCAGAGACAGAGGATAACACACATTCCTCCATGTTACTTTCCACAATCCATCCATAGAAAGCAGAGACAGAGGATAACACACATTCCTCCATCTTCCTTTCCACAATCCATTCATAGACAGCAGAGACAAAGGATAACACACATTCCTCCATCTTCCTTTCCACAATCCATCCATAGACAGCAGAGACAGAGGATAATACACATTCCCCATATTCCTTCCCACAATCCATCCATAGACAGCAGAGACAGAGGATAATACACATTCCCCATATTCCTTCCCACAATCCATCCATAGACAGCAGAGACAGAGGATGACACACATTCCTCCATCTTCCTTTCCACAATCCATCCATAGACAGCAGAGACAGAGGATAACACACATTCCTCCATCTTCCTTCCCACACTCAATCGATAGACAGTAGAGACAGAGGATAACACACATTCCCCATCTTCCTATCCACAATCCATCCACAGACAGCAGAGACAGAGGATAACACACATTCCTCCATCTTCCTTTCTACAATCCATCTATAGACAGCAGAGACAGAGGATAACACACATTCCTGCATCTTCCTTTCCACAATCTATCCATAGACAGCAGAGACAGAGGATAACACACATTCCTCCATCTTCCTTTCCACAATCCATCCATAGACAGCAGAGACAGAGGATAACACACATTCCTCCATCTTCCTTCCCACAATCCATCCATAGACAGCAGAGACAGAGGATAACACACATTCCTCTATTTTCCTTTCTACAATCCATCCATAGACAGCAGAGATAGAGGATAACACACATTCCCCCATCTTCCTTTCCACAATCCATCCATAGACAGCAGAGACAGAGGATAAAACACATTCCTCCATCTTCCTTTCTACAATCCATCCATAGACAGCAGAGATAGAGGATAACACACATTCCCCCATCTTCCTTTCCACAATCCATCCATAGACAACAGAGACAGAGGATAACACACATTCCTCCATCTTCCTTTCCACAATCTATCCATAGACAGCAGAGACAGAGGATAACACACATTCCTCCATCTTACTTTCCACAATCCATTCATAGACAGCAGAGACAGAGGATAACACACATTCCCCATATTCCTTCCCACAATCCATCCATAGACAGCAGAGACAGAGGATAACACACATTCACTATCTTCCTTTCCACAATCTATCCATAGACAGCAGAGACAGAGGATAACACACATTCCCCATATTCCTTCCCACAATCCATCCATAGACAGCAGAGACAGAGGATAACACACATTCACTATCTTCCTTTCCACAATCTATCCATAGACAGCAGAGACAGAGGATAACACACATTCTTCCATCTTACTTTCCAAAATCTATCCATAGACAGCAGAGACAGAGGATAACACACATTCCCCATATTCCTTACCACAATCCATCCATAGACAGCAGAGACAGAGGATAACACACATTCACCCATCTTCCTATCCACAATCCATCCATAGACAGCAGAGACAGAGGATAACACACATTCCTCCATCTTCCTTTCCACAATCCATCCATAGACAGCAGAGACAGAGGATAACACACATTCACCCATCTTCCTTTCCACAATCCATCCATAGACAGCAGAGACAGAGGATAACACACATTCCTCCATCTTCCTTTCCACAATCCATCCATAGACAGCAGAGACAGAGGATAACACACATTCCTCCATCTTCCTTCCCACAATCCATCCATAGACAGCAGAGACAGAGGATAACACACATTCCTCCATCTTCCTTTCTACAATCCATCCATAGACAGCAGAGACAGAGGATAACACACATTCCTCCATCTTCCTTTCCACAATCTATCCATAGACAGCAGAGACAGAGGATAACACACATTCCTCCATCTTCCTTTCCACAATCCATCCATAGACAGCAGAGACAGAGGATAACACACATTCCTCCATCTTCCTTCCCACAATCCATCCATAGACAGCAGAGACAGAGGATAACACACATTCCTCCATCTTCCTTTCTACAATCCATCCATAGACAGCAGAGATAGAGGATAACACACATTCCCCCATCTTCCTTTCCACAATCCATCCATAGACAACAGAGACAGAGGATAACACACATTCCTCCATCTTCCTTTCCACAATCCATCCATAGACAGCAGAGACAGAGGATAACACACATTCCTCCATCTTCCTTCCCACAATCCATCCATAGACAGCAGAGACAGAGGATAACACACATTCCTCCATCTTCCTTTCTACAATCCATCCATAGACAGCAGAGATAGAGGATAACACACATTTCCCCATCTTCCTTTCCACAATCCATCCATAGACAACAGAGACAGAGGATAACACACATTCCTCCATCTTCCTTTCCACAATCTATCCATAGACAGCAGAGACAGAGGATAACACACATTCCTCCATCTTACTTTCCACAATCCATTCATAGACAGCAGAGACAAAGGATAACGCACATTCCCCATCTTCCTATCCACAATCCATCCATAGACAACAGAGACAGAGGATAACACACATTCCCCATCTTCCTTTCCATAATCTATCCATAGACAGCAGAGACAGAGGATAACACACATTCCTCCATCTTACTTTCCACAATCCATCCATAGACAGCAGAGACAGAGGATAACACACATTCACCCATCTTCCTATCCACAATCCATCCATAGACAGCAGAGACAGAGGATAACATACATTCCCCATCTTCCTTTCCACAATCCATCCATAGACAGCAGAGACAGAAGATAACACACATTCCTCCATCTTCCCACAATCCATCCATAGACAGCAGAGACAGAGGATAACACACATTCTTCCATCTTACTTTCCACAATCCATCCATAGACAGCAGAGACAGAGGATAACACACATTCCCCATATTCCTTCCCACAATCCATCCATAGACAGCAGAGACCGAGGATAACACACATTCACCCATCTTCCTTTCCACAATCCATCCATAGACAGCAGAGACAGAGGATAACACACATTCCTCCATCTTCCTTTCCACACTCAATCCATAGACAGCAGAGACAGAGGATAACACACATTCCTCCATGTTAATTTCCACAATCCATCCACAGACAGCAGAGACAGAGGATAACACACATTCCTCCATCTTCCTTTCCACAATCCATCCATAGACAGCAGAGACAGAGGATAACACACATTCCTCCATGTTACTTTCCACAATCCATCCATAGAAAGCAGAGACAGAGGATAACACACATTCCTCCATCTTCCTTTCCACAATCCATCCATAGACAGCAGAGACAGAGGATAATACACATTCCCCATATTCCTTCCCACAATCCATCCATAGACAGCAGAGACAGAGGATAATACACATTCCCCATATTCCTTCCCACAATCCATCCATAGACAGCAGAGACAGAGGATGACACACATTCCTCCATCTTCCTTTCCACAATCCATCCATAGACAGCAGAGACAGAGGATAACACACATTCCTCCATCTTCCTTCCCACACTCAATCCATAGACAGTAGAGACAGAGGATAACACACATTCCCCATCTTCCTATCCACAATCCATCCATAGACAGCAGAGACAGAGGATAACACACATTCCTCCATCTTACTTTCCACAATCCATCCATAGACAGCAGAGACAGAGGATAACACACATTTCCCATCTTCCTATCCACAATCCATCCATAGACAGCAGAGACAGAGGATAACACACATTCCTCCATCTTCCTTTCCACAATCCATCCATAGACAGCAGAGACAGAGGATAACACACATTCCTCCATCTTCCTTTCCACAATCCATCCATAGACAGCAGAGACAGAGGATAACACACATTCCCCATATTCCTTCCCACAATCCATCCATAGACAGCAGAGACAGAGGATAACACACATTCCTCCATCTTCCTTTCTACAATCCATCCATAGACAGCAGAGACAGAGGATAACACACATTCCCCATCTTCCTTTCCACAATCCATCCATAGACAACAGAGACAGAGGATAACACACATTCCTCCATCTTCCTTCCCAGAATCTATTCATAGACAGCAGAGACAGAGGATAACACACATTCCCCATCTTCCTTTCGGCAATCCATCCATAGACAGCAGAGACAGAGGATAACACACATTCCCCATCTTCCTTTCGGCAATCCATCCATAGACAGCAGAGACAGAGGATAACACACATTCCTCCATCTTCCTTTCCACAATCCATCCATAGACAGCAGAGACAAAGGATAACACACATTCCTCCATCTTCCTTTCCACAATCTATCCATAGACAGCAGAGACAGAGGATAACACACATTCCTCCATGTTACTTTCCACAATCCATCCATAGACAGCAGAGACAGAGGATAACACACATTCCTCCATCTTCCTTTCCACAATCTATCCATAGACAGCAGAGACAGAGGATAACACACATTCCCCATATTCCTTCCCACAATCCATCCATAGACAGCAGAGACAGAGGATAACACACATTCACCCATCTTCCTTTCTACAATCCATCCATAGACAGCAGAGACAGAGGATAACACACATTCCCCATCTTCCTTTCCACAATCCATCCATAGACAGCAGAGACAGAGGATAACACACATTCCTCCATCTTCCTTTCCACAATCTATCCATAGACAGCAGAGACAGAGGATAACACACATTCCTCCATCTTCCATCCCACACTCCATCCATAGACAGCAGAGACAGAGGATAACACACATTCCTCCATCTTCCTTCCCACAATCCATCCATAGACAGCAGAGACAGAGGATAACACACATTCCTCCATCTTCCTTCCCACAATCCATCCATAGACAGCAGAGACAGAGGATAACACACATTCCTCCATCTTCCTTTCTACAATCCATCCATAGACAGCAGAGACAGAGGATAACACACATTCCTCCATCTTCCTTTTCACAATCCATCCATAGACAGCAGAGACAGAGGATAACACACATTCCTCCATATTCCTTCCCACAATCCATCCATAGACAGCAGAGAAAGAGGATAACACACATTCACCCATCTTCCTTTCTACAATCCATCCATAGACAGCAGAGACAGAGGATAACACACATTCCCCATCTTCCTTTCCACAATCCATCCATAGACAGCAGAGACAGAGGATAACACACATTCCTCCATCTTCCTTTCCACAATCTATCCATAGACAGCAGAGACAGAGGATAACACACATTCCTCCATCTTCCATCCCACACTCCATCCATAGACAGCAGAGACAGAGGATAACACACATTCCTCCATCTTCCTTCCCACAATCCATCCATAGACAGCAGAGACAGAGGATAACACACATTCCTCCATCTTCCTTCCCACAATCCATCCATAGACAGCAGAGACAGAGGATAACACACATTCCTCCATCTTCCTTTCTACAATCCATCCATAGACAGCAGAGACAGAGGATAACACACATTCCTCCATCTTCCTTCCCACAATCTATCCATAGACAGCAGAGACAGAGGATAACACACATTCCCCATCTTCCTTTCGGCAATCCATCCATAGACAGCAGAGACAGAGGATAACACACATTCCTCCATCTTCCTTTCCACAATCCATCCATAGACAGCAGAGACAGAGGATAACACACATTCCTCCATGTTACTTTCCACAATCCATCCATAGACAGCAGAGACAGAGGATAACACACATTCCTCCATCTTCCTTTCCACAATCTATCCATAGACAGCAGAGACAGAGGATAACACACATTCTTCCATCTTACTTTCCACAATCCATCCATAGACAGCAGAGACAGAGGATAACACACATTCCCCATATTCCTTCCCACAATCCATCCATAGACAGCAGAGACAGAGGATAACACACATTCACTATCTTCCTTTCCACAATCTATCCATAGACAGCAGAGACAGAGGATAACACACATTCTTCCATCTTACTTTCCAAAATCTATCCATAGACAGCAGAGACAGAGGATAACACACATTCCCCATATTCCTTACCACAATCCATCCATAGACAGCAGAGACAGAGGATAACACACATTCACCCATCTTCCTATCCACAATCCATCCATAGACAGCAGAGACAGAGGATAACACACATTCCTCCATCTTCCTTTCCACAATCCATCCATAGACAGCAGAGACAGAGGATAACACACATTCACCCATCTTCCTTTCCACAATCCATCCATAGACAGCAGAGACAGAGGATAACACACATTCCTCCATCTTCCTTTCCACAATCCATCCATAGACAGCAGAGACAGAGGATAACACACATTCCTCCATCTTCCTTCCCACAATCCATCCATAGACAGCAGAGACAGAGGATAACACACATTCCTCCATCTTCCTTTCTACAATCCATCCATAGACAGCAGAGACAGAGGATAACACACATTCCTCCATCTTCCTTTCCACAATCTATCCATAGACAGCAGAGACAGAGGATAACACACATTCCTCCATCTTCCTTTCCACAATCCATCCATAGACAGCAGAGACAGAGGATAACACACATTCCTCCATCTTCCTTCCCACAATCCATCCATAGACAGCAGAGACAGAGGATAACACACATTCCTCCATCTTCCTTTCTACAATCCATCCATAGACAGCAGAGATAGAGGATAACACACATTCCCCCATCTTCCTTTCCACAATCCATCCATAGACAACAGAGACAGAGGATAACACACATTCCTCCATCTTCCTTTCCACAATCCATCCATAGACAGCAGAGACAGAGGATAACACACATTCCTCCATCTTCCTTCCCACAATCCATCCATAGACAGCAGAGACAGAGGATAACACACATTCCTCCATCTTCCTTTCTACAATCCATCCATAGACAGCAGAGATAGAGGATAACACACATTCCCCCATCTTCCTTTCCACAATCCATCCATAGACAACAGAGACAGAGGATAACACACATTCCTCCATCTTCCTTTCCACAATCTATCCATAGACAGCAGAGACAGAGGATAACACACATTCCTCCATCTTACTTTCCACAATCCATTCATAGACAGCAGAGACAAAGGATAACGCACATTCCCCATCTTCCTATCCACAATCCATCCATAGACAACAGAGACAGAGGATAACACACATTCCCCATCTTCCTTTCCATAATCTATCCATAGACAGCAGAGACAGAGGATAACACACATTCCTCCATCTTACTTTCCACAATCCATCCATAGACAGCAGAGACAGAGGATAACACACATTCACCCATCTTCCTATCCACAATCCATCCATAGACAGCAGAGACAGAGGATAACATACATTCCCCATCTTCCTTTCCACAATCCATCCATAGACAGCAGAGACAGAAGATAACACACATTCCTCCATCTTCCCACAATCCATCCATAGACAGCAGAGACAGAGGATAACACACATTCTTCCATCTTACTTTCCACAATCCATCCATAGACAGCAGAGACAGAGGATAACACACATTCCCCATATTCCTTCCCACAATCCATCCATAGACAGCAGAGACAGAGGATAACACACATTCCTCCATCTTCCTTTCCACACTCAATCCATAGACAGCAGAGACAGAGGATAACACACATTCCTCCATGTTAATTTCCACAATCCATCCACAGACAGCAGAGACAGAGGATAACACACATTCCTCCATCTTCCTTTCCACAATCCATCCATAGACAGCAGAGACAGAGGATAACACACATTCCTCCATGTTACTTTCCACAATCCATCCATAGAAAGCAGAGACAGAGGATAACACACATTCCTCCATCTTCCTTTCCACAATCCATTCATAGACAGCAGAGACAAAGGATAACACACATTCCTCCATCTTCCTTTCCACAATCCATCCATAGACAGCAGAGACAGAGGATAATACACATTCCCCATATTCCTTCCCACAATCCATCCATAGACAGCAGAGACAGAGGATAATACACATTCCCCATATTCCTTCCCACAATCCATCCATAGACAGCAGAGACAGAGGATGACACACATTCCTCCATCTTCCTTTCCACAATCCATCCATAGACAGCAGAGACAGAGGATAACACACATTCCTCCATCTTCCTTCCCACACTCAATCGATAGACAGTAGAGACAGAGGATAACACACATTCCCCATCTTCCTATCCACAATCCATCCATAGACAGCAGAGACAGAGGATAACACACATTCCTCCATCTTCCTTTCTACAATCCATCCATAGACAGCAGAGACAGAGGATAACACACATTCCTCCATCTTCCTTTCCACAATCTATCCATAGACAGCAGAGACAGAGGATAACACACATTCCTCCATCTTCCTTTCCACAATCCATCCATAGACAGCAGAGACAGAGGATAACACACATTCCTCCATCTTCCTTCCCACAATCCATCCATAGACAGCAGAGACAGAGGATAACACACATTCCTCTATCTTCCTTTCTACAATCCATCCATAGACAGCAGAGATAGAGGATAACACACATTCCCCCATCTTCCTTTCCACAATCCATCCATAGACAGCAGAGACAGAGGATAACACACATTCCTCCATCTTCCTTTCTACAATCCATCCATAGACAGCAGAGATAGAGGATAACACACATTCCCCCATCTTCCTTTCCACAATCCATCCATAGACAACAGAGACAGAGGATAACACACATTCCTCCATCTTCCTTTCCACAATCTATCCATAGACAGCAGAGACAGAGGATAACACACATTCCTCCATCTTACTTTCCACAATCCATTCATAGACAGCAGAGACAAAGGATAACGCACATTCCCCATCTTCCTATCCACAATCCATCCATAGACAACAGAGACAGAGGATAACACACATTCCCCATCTTCCTTTCCATAATCTATCCATAGACAGCAGAGACAGAGGATAACACACATTCCTCCATCTTACTTTCCACAATCCATCCATAGACAGCAGAGACAGAGGATAACACACATTCACCCATCTTCCTATCCACAATCCATCCATAGACAGCAGAGACAGAGGATAACATACATTCCCCATCTTCCTTTCCACAATCCATCCATAGACAGCAGAGACAGAAGATAACACACATTCCTCCATCTTCCCACAATCCATCCATAGACAGCAGAGACAGAGGATAACACACATTCCTCCATCTTCCTTTCCACAATCTATCCATAGACAGCAGAGACAAAGGATAACGCACATTCCCCATCTTCCTATCCACAATCCATCCATAGACAACAGAGACAGAGGATAACACACATTCCCCATCTTCCTTTCCATAATCTATCCATAGACAGCAGAGACACAGGATAACACACATTCCTCCATCTTACTTTCCACAATCCATCCATAGACAGCAGAGACAGAGGATAACACACATTCACCCATCTTCCTATCCACAATCCATCCATAGACAACAGAGACAGAGGATAACACACATTCCCCATCTTCCTTTCCACAATCTATCCATAGACAGCAGAGACAGAGGATAACACACATTCCTCCATCTTACTTTCCACAATCCATTCATAGACAGCAGAGACAAAGGATAACGCACATTCCCCATCTTCCTATCCACAATCCATCCATAGACAACAGAGACAGAGGATAACACACATTCCCCATCTTCCTTTCCATAATCTATCCATAGACAGCAGAGACAGAGGATAACACACATTCCTCCATCTTACTTTCCACAATCCATCCATAGACAGCAGAGACAGAGGATAACACACATTCACCCATCTTCCTATCCACAATCCATCCATAGACAGCAGAGACAGAGGATAACATACATTCCCCATCTTCCTTTCCACAATCCATCCATAGACAGCAGAGACAGAAGATAACACACATTCCTCCATCTTCCCACAATCCATCCATAGACAGCAGAGACAGAGGATAACACACATTCTTCCATCTTACTTTCCAAAATCCATCCATAGACAGCAGAGACAGAGGATAACACACATTCCCCATATTCCTTCCCACAATCCATCCATAGACAGCAGAGACCGAGGATAACACACATTCACCCATCTTCCTTTCCACAATCCATCCATAGACAGCAGAGACAGAGGATAACACACATTCCTCCATCTTCCTTTCCACACTCAATCCATAGACAGCAGAGACAGAGGATAACACACATTCCTCCATGTTAATTTCCACAATCCATCCACAGACAGCAGAGACAGAGGATAACACACATTCCTCCATCTTCCTTTCCACAATCCATCCATAGACAGCAGAGACAGAGGATAACACACATTCCTCCATGTTACTTTCCACAATCCATCCATAGAAAGCAGAGACAGAGGATAACACACATTCCTCCATCTTCCTTTCCACAATCCATTCATAGACAGCAGAGACAAAGGATAACACACATTCCTCCATCTTCCTTTCCACAATCCATCCATAGACAGCAGAGACAGAGGATAATACACATTCCCCATATTCCTTCCCACAATCCATCCATAGACAGCAGAGACAGAGGATAATACACATTCCCCATATTCCTTCCCACAATCCATCCATAGACAGCAGAGACAGAGGATGACACACATTCCTCCATCTCCCTTTCCACAATCCATCCATAGACAGCAGAGACAGAGGATAACACACATTCCTCCATCTTCCTTCCCACACTCAATCCATAGACAGTAGAGACAGAGGATAACACACATTCCCCATCTTCCTATCCACAATCCATCCATAGACAGCAGAGACAGAGGATAACACACATTCCTCCATCTTACTTTAAACAATCCATCCATAGACAGCAGAGACAGAGGATAACACACATTTCCCATCTTCCTATCCACAATCCATCCATAGACAGCAGAGACAGAGGATAACACACATTCCTCCATCTTCCTTTCCACAATCCATCCATAGACAGCAGAGACAGAGGATAACACACATTCCTCCATCTTCCTTTCCACAATCAATCCAGAAACAGCAGAGACAGAGGATAACACACATTCCTCCATCTTCCTTTCCACAATCTATCCATAGACAGCAGAGACAGAGGATAACACACATTCCTCCATCTTCCCATAATCCATCCATAGACAGAAGAAAGAGGATAACACACATTCCTCCATCTTCCTTTCTACAATCCATCCAGTGACAGCAGAGACAGAGGATAACACACATTCCTCCATCTTCCTTTCCACAATCCATCCATAGACAGCAGAGACAGAGGATAACACACATTCCTCCATCTTCCCATAATCCATCCATAGACAGAAGAAAGAGGATAACACACATTCCTCCATCTTCCTTTCCACAATCCATCCATAGACAGCAGAGACAGAGGATAACACACATTCCCCATCTCCATTTCCACAATCCATCCATAGACAGCAGAGACAGAGGATAACACACATTCCTCCATCTTCCTTTCCACAATACATCCATAGACAGCAGAGACAGAGGATAACACACATTCCTCCATCTTCCTTTCCACAATCCATCCATAGACAACAGAGACAGAGGATAACACACATTCCTCCATCTTCCTTTCCACAATCCATCCATAGACAGCAGAGACAGAGGATAACACACATTCCCCATCTTCCTTTCCACAATCTATCCATAGACAGCAGAGATAGAGGATAACACACATTCCTCCATCTTCCTTTCCACAATCCATCCATAGACAGCAGAGACAGAGGATAACACACATTCCCCATCTTCCTTTCCACAATCTATCCATAGACAGCAGAGATAGAGGATAACACACATTCCTCCATCTTCCTTTCCACAATCCATCCATAGACAGCAGAGACAGAGGATAACACACATTCCTCCATCTTCCATCCCACACTCCATCCATAGACAGCAGAGACAGAGGATAACACACATTCCTCCATCTTCCGTTCCACAATCCATCCATAGACAGCAGAGACAGAGGACAACACACATTCCCCATCTTCCATCCCACACTCCATCCATAGACAGCAGAGACAGAGGATAACACACATTCCTCCATCTTCCGTTCCACAATCCATCCATAGACAGCAGAGAAAGAGGATAACACACATTCCCCATCTTCCATCCCACACTCCATCCATAGACAGCAGAGACAGAGGATAACACACATTCCTCCATCTTCCGTTCCACAATCCATCCATAGACAGCAGAGACAGAGGATAACACACATTCCCCATATTCCTTCCCACAATCCATCCATAGACAGCAGAGACAGAGGATAACGCACATTCCTCCATCTTCCTTTCCACAATCCATCCATAGACAGCAGGGACAGAGGATAACACACATTCCTCCATCTTCCATCCCACACTCCATCCATACACAGCAGAGACAGAGGATAACACACATTCCCCATCTTCCTTTCCACAATATATCCATAGACAACAGAGACAGAGGATAACACACATTCCCAATCTTCCATCCCACAATCCATCCATAGACAGCAGAGACCAAGGATAACACAAGACAAGACAAATAACACTTATATCGCGCTTTTCTCCTGGCGGACTCAAAGCGCCAGAGCTGCAGCCACTAGAGCGCGCTCTATAGGCACTAGCAGTGTTAGGGAGACTTGCCTAAGGTCTCCTACTGAATAGGTGCTGGCTTACTGAACAGGCAGAGCCGAGATTCGAACCCTGGTCTCCTGTGTCAGAGGCAGAGCCCTTAACCATTACACCATCCAGCCACTGCCATCCAACACACATTCCTCCATCTTCCTTTCCACACTCTATCCATAGACAGCAGAGACAGAGGATAACACACATTCCCCATCTTCCTTTCCACAATCCATCCATAGACAGCAGAGACAGAGGATAACACACATTCCTCCATCTTCCTTTCCACAATCCATCCATAGACAGCAGAGACAGAGGATAACACACATTCCTCCATCTTCCTTTCCACAATCCATCCATACACAGCAGAGACAGAGGATAACACACATTCCCCATCTTCCTTTCTACAATCCATCCATAGACAGCAGAGACAGAGGATAACACACATTCCTCCATCTTCCTTTCCACAATCCATCCATAGACAGCAGAGACAGAGGATAACACACATTCCTCCATCTTCCTTTCCACAATCCATCCATAGACAGCAGAGACAGAGGATAACACACATTCCTCCATCTTCCTTTCCACAATCCATCCATAGACAGCAGAGACAGAGGATAACACACATTCCTCCATCTTCCTTTTCACAATCCATCCATAGACAGCAGAGACAGAGGATAACACACATTCCTCCATCTTCCTTTCTACAATTCATCCATAGACAGCAGAGACAGAGGATAACACACATTCCTCCATCTTCCTTTCTACAATTCATCCATAGACAGCAGAGACAGAGGATAACACACATTCCTCCATCTTCCTTTCTACAATCCATCCATAGACAGCAGAGACAGAGGATAACACACATTCCTCCATCTTCCTTTCCACAATCCATCCATACACAGCAGAGACAGAGGATAACACACATTCCCCATCTTCCTTTCTACACTCCATCCATAGACAGCAGAGACAGAGGATAATACACATTCCCCATATTCCTTCCCACAATCCATCCATAGACAGCAGAGACAGAGGATAATACACATTCCCCATATTCCTTCCCACAATCCATCCATAGACAGCAGAGACAGAGGATGACACACATTCCTCCATCTTCCTTTCCACAATCCATCCATAGACAGCAGAGACAGAGGATAACACACATTCCTCCATCTTCCTTCCCACACTCAATCCATAGACAGTAGAGACAGAGGATAACACACATTCCCCATCTTCCTATCCACAATCCATCCATAGACAGCAGAGACAGAGGATAACACACATTCCTCCATCTTACTTTCCACAATCCATCCATAGACAGCAGAGACAGAGGATAACACACATTTCCCATCTTCCTATCCACAATCCATCCATAGACAGCAGAGACAGAGGATAACACACATTCCTCCATCTTCCTTTCCACAATCCATCCATAGACAGCAGAGACAGAGGATAACACACATTCCTCCATCTTCCTTTCCACAATCAATCCAGAAACAGCAGAGACAGAGGATAACACACATTCCTCCATCTTCCTTTCCACAATCTATCCATAGACAGCAGAGACAGAGGATAACACACATTCCTCCATCTTCCCATAATCCATCCATAGACAGAAAAAAGAGGATAACACACATTCCTCCATCTTCCTTTCTACAATCCATCCAGTGACAGCAGAGACAGAGGATAACACACATTCCTCCATCTTCCTTTCCACAATCCATCCATAGACAGCAGAGACAGAGGATAACACACATTCCTCCATCTTCCCATAATCCATCCATAGACAGAAGAAAGAGGATAACACACATTCCTCCATCTTCCTTTCCACAATCCATCCATAGACAGCAGAGACAGAGGATAACACACATTCCCCATCTCCATTTCCACAATCCATCCATAGACAGCAGAGACAGAGGATAACACACATTCCTCCATCTTCCTTTCCACAATACATCCATAGACAGCAGAGACAGAGGATAACACACATTCCTCCATCTTCCTTTCCACAATCCATCCATAGACAACAGAGACAGAGGATAACACACATTCCTCCATCTTCCTTTCCACAATCCATCCATAGACTGCAGAGACAGAGGATAACACACATTCCTCCATCTTCCATTCCACAATCCATCCATAGACAGCAGAGACAGAGGATAACACACATTCCCCATCTTCCTTTCCACAATCTATCCATAGACAGCAGAGATAGAGGATAACACACATTCCTCCATCTTCCTTTCCACAATCCATCCATAGACAGCACAGACAGAGGATAACACACATTCCTCCATCTTCCATCCCACACTCCATCCATAGACAGCAGAGACAGAGGATAACACACATTCCTCCATCTTCCGTTCCACAATCCATCCATAGACAGCAGAGACAGAGGATAACACACATTCCCCATCTTCCATCCCACACTCCATCCATAGACAGCAGAGACAGAGGATAACACACATTCCCCATCTTCCGTTCCACAATCCATCCATAGACAGCAGAGACAGAGGATAACACACATTCCCCATCTTCCATCCCACACTCCATCCATAGACAGCAAAGACAGAGGATAACACACATTCCTCCATCTTCCGTTCCACAATCCATCCATAGACAGCAGAGACAGAGGATAACACACATTCCCCATATTCCTTCCCACAATCCATCCATAGACAGCAGAGACAGAGGATAACGCACATTCCTCCATCTTCCTTTCCACAATCCATCCATAGACAGCAGGGACAGAGGATAACACACATTCCTCCATCTTCCATCCCACACTCCATCCATAGACAGCAGAGACAGAGGATAACACACATTCCCCATCTTCCTTTCCACAATATATCCATAGACAACAGAGACAGAGGATAACACACATTCCCAATCTTCCATCCCACAATCCATCCATAGACAGCAGAGACCAAGGATAACACAAGACAAGACAAATAACACTTATATCGCGCTTTTCTCCTGGCGGACTCAAAGCGCCAGAGCTGCAGCCACTAGAGCGTGCTCTATAGGCACTAGCAGTGTTAGGGAGACTTGCCTAAGGTCTCCTACTGAATAGGTGCTGGCTTACTGAACAGGCAGAGCCGAGATTCGAACCCTGGTCTCCTGTGTCAGAGGCAGAGCCCTTAACCATTACACCATCCAGCCACTGCCATCCAACACACATTACTCCATCTTCCTTTCCACACTCTATCCATAGACAGCAGAGACAGAGGATAACACACATTCCCCATCTTCCTTTCCACAATCCATCCATAGACAGCAGAGACAGAGGATAACACACATTCCTCCATCTTCCTTTCCACAATCCATCCATAGACAGCAGAGACAGAGGATAACACACATTCCTCCATCTTCCTTTCCACAATCCATCCATACACAGCAGAGACAGAGGATAACACACATTCCCCATCTTCCTTTCTACAATCCATCCATAGACAGCAGAGACAGAGGATAACACACATTCCTCCATCTTCCTTTCCACAATCCATCCATACACAGCAGAGACAGAGGATAACACACATTCCTCCATCTTCCTTTCTACAATTCATCCATAGACAGCAGAGACAGAGGATAACACACATTCCTCCATCTTCCTTTCTACAATTCATCCATAGACAGCAGAGACAGAGGATAACACACATTCCTCCATCTTCCTTTCTACAATCCATCCATAGACAGCAGAGACAGAGGATAACACACATTCCTCCATCTTCCTTTCCACAATATATCCATAGACAACAGAGACAGAGGATAACACACATTCCTCCATCTTCCTTCCCACAATCTATCCACAGACAGCAGAGACAGAGGATAACACACATTCCTCCATCTTCCTATCCACAATCCATCCATAGACAGCAGAGACAGAGGATAACACACATTCCTCCATCTTCCTTTCCACAATCCATCCATACACAGCAGAGACAGAGGATAACACACATTCCCCATCTTCCTTTCTACACTCCATCCATAGACAGCAGAGACAGAGGATAACACACATTCCTCCATCTTCCTTTCCACAATCCATCCATAGACAGCAGAGACAGAGGATAACACACATTCCTCCAACTTCCTTTCCACAATCCATCCATAGACAGAAGAGACAGAGGATAACACACATTCCCCATCTTCCTTTCCACAATCCATCCATAGACAGCAGAGACAGAGGATAACACACATTTCTCCATCTTCCTTCCCACAATCTATCCATAGACAGCAGAGACAGAGGATAACACACATTCCCCATCTTCCTTTCGGCAATCTATCCACAGACAGCAGAGACAGAGGATAACACACATTCCTCCATCTTCCTATCCACAATCCATCCATAGACAGCAGAGACAGAGGATAACACACATTCCTCCATCTTTCTTTCCACAATCCATCCATACACAGCAGAGACAGAGGATAACACACATTACGCATCTTCCTTTCTACACTCCATCCATAGACAGCAGAGACAGAGGATAACACACATTCCTCCAACTTCCTTTCCACAATCCATCCATAGACAGAAGAGACAGAGGATAACACACATTCCCCATCTTCCTTTCCACAATCCATCCATAGACAGCAGAGACAGAGGATAACACACATTTCTCCATCTTCCATCCCACAATCTATCCATAGACAGCAGAGACAGAGGATAACACACATTCCCCATCTTCCTTTCGGCAATCCATCCATAGACAGCAGAGACAGAGGATAACACACATTCCTCCATCTTCCTTTCCACAATCCATCCATAGACAGCAGAGATAGAGGATAACACACATTCCTCCATCTTCCTTTCCACAATCCATCCATAGACAGCAGAGACAGAGGATAACACACATTCCCCCATCTTCCTTTCCACAATCTATCCATAGAGAGCAGAGATAGAGGATAACACACATTCCCCCATCTTCTTTTCCACAATCCATCCATAGACAGCAGAGACAGAGGATAACACACATTCCTCCATCTTCCTTTCCACAATCCATCCATAGACAGCAGAGACAGAGGATAACACACATTCCCTATCTTCCATCCCACAATCCATCCATAGACAGCAGAGACAGAGGATAACACACATTCCTCCATCTTCCTTTCTACAATCCATCCATAGACAGCAGAGACAGAGGATAACACACATTCCCCATATTCCTTCCCACAATCCATCCATAGACAGCAGAGACAGAGGATAACACACATTCCTCCATCTTCCTTTCTACAATCCATCCATAGACAGCAGAGACAGAGGATAACACACATTCCCCATATTCCTTCCCACAATCCATCCATAGACAGCAGAGACAGAGGATAACACACATACCCCCATCTTCCTTTCGGCAATCCATCCATAGACAGCAGAGACAGAGGATAAAACACATTCCTCCATCTTCCTTTCCACAATCCATCCATAGACAGCAGAGACAGAGGATAACACACATTCCTCCATCTTCCTTTCCACAATCCATCCATAGACTGCAGAGACAGAGGATAACACACATTCCTCCAACTTCCTTTCCACAATCCATCCATAGACAGAAGAGACAGAGGATAACACACATCCCCATCTTCCTTTCCACAATCCATCCATAGACAGCAGAGACAGAGCATAACACACATTCCTCCATCTTCCTTCCCACAATCTATCCATAGACAGCAGAGACAGAGGATAACACACATTCCCCATCTTCCTTTCGGCAATCCATCCATAGACAGCAGAGACAGAGGATAACACACATTCCTCCATCTTCCTTTCCACAATCCATCCATAGACAGCAGAGACAGAGGATAACACACATTCCTCCATCTTCCTTCCCACACTCCATCCATAGACAACAGAGACAGAGGATAACACACATTCCTCCATCTTCCTTTCCACAATCCATCCATAGACTGCAGAGACAGAGGATAACACACATTCCTCCATCTTCCTTTCCACAATCCATCCATAGACAGCAGAGACAGAGGATAACACACATTCCTCTATCTTCCTTTCCACAATCCATCCATAGACAGCAGAGACAGAGGATAACACACATTCCCCATATTCCTTCCCACAATCCATCCATAGACAGCAGAGACAGAGGATAACACACATTCCTCCATCTTCCTTTCTACAATCCATCCATAGACAGCAGAGACAGAGGATAACACACATTCCCCATCTTCCTTTCCACAATCCATCCATAGACAACAGAGACAGAGGATAACACACATTCCTCCATCTTCCTTCCCACAATCTATTCATAGACAGCAGAGACAGAGGATAACACACATTCCCCATCTTCCTTTCTACACTCCATCCATAGACAGCAGAGACAGAGGATAACACACATTTCTCCATCTTCCTTCCCACAATCTATCCATAGACAGCAGAGACAGAGGATAACACACATTCCCCATCTTCCTTTCGGCAATCCATCCATAGACAGCAGAGACAGAGGATAACACACATTCCTCCATCTTCCTTTCCACAATCCATCCATAGACAGCAGAGATAGAGGATAACACACATTCCTCCATCTTCCTTTCCACAATCCATCTATAGACAGCAGAGACAGAGGATAACACACATTCCCCCATCTTCCTTTCCACAATCTATTCATAGACAGCAGAGATAGAGGATAACACACATTCCCCCATCTTCTTTTCCACAATCCATCCATAGACAGCAGAGACAGAGGATAACACACATTCCTCCATCTTCCTTTCCACAATCCATCCATAGACAGCAGAGACAGAGGATAACACACATTCCCTATCTTCCATCCCACAATCCATCCATAGACAGCAGAGACAGAGGATAACACACATTCCTCCATCTTCCTTTCTACAATCCATCCATAGACAGCAGAGACAGAGGATAACACACATTCCCCATATTCCTTCCCACAATCCATCCATAGACAGCAGAGACAGAGGATAACACACATTCCTCCATCTTCCTTTCTACAATCCATCCATAGACAGCAGAGACAGAGGATAACACACATTCCCCATATTCCTTCCCACAATCCATCCATAGACAGCAGAGACAGAGGATAACACACATACCCCCATCTTCCTTTCGGCAATCCATCCATAGACAGCAGAGACAGAGGATAAAACACATTCCTCCATCTTCCTTTCCACAATCCATCCATAGACAGCAGAGACAGAGGATAACACACATTCCTCCATCTTCCTTTCCACAATCCATCCATAGACAGCAGAGACAGAGGATAACACACATTCCTCCAACTTCCTTTCCACAATCCATCCATAGACAGAAGAGACAGAGGATAACACACATCCCCATCTTCCTTTCCACAATCCATCCATAGACAGCAGAGACAGAGGATAACACACATTCCTCCATCTTCCTTCCCACAATCTATCCATAGACAGCAGAGACAGAGGATAACACACATTCCCCATCTTCCTTTCGGCAATCCATCCATAGACAGCAGAGACAGAGGATAACACACATTCCTCCATCTTCCTTTCCACAATCCATCCATAGACAGCAGAGACAGAGGATAACACACATTCCTCCATCTTCCTTCCCACACTCCATCCATAGACAACAGAGACAGAGGATAACACACATTCCTCCATCTTCCTTTCCACAATCCATCCATAGACTGCAGAGACAGAGGATAACACACATTCCTCCATCTTCCTTTCCACAATCCATACATAGACAGCAGAGACAGAGGATAACACACATTCCTCCATCTTCCTTTCCACAATCCATCCATAGACAGCAGAGACAGAGAATAACACACATTCCCCATATTCCTTCCCACAATCCATCCATAGACAGCAGAGACAGAGGATAACACACATTCCTCCATCTTCCTTTCTACAATCCATCCATAGACAGCAGAGACAGAGGATAACACACATTCCCCATCTTCCTTTCCACAATCCATCCATAGACAACAGAGACAGAGGATAATACACATTCCTCCATCTTCCTTCCCACAATCTATTCATAGACAGCAGAGACAGAGGATAACACACATTCCCCATCTTCCTTTCGGCAATCCATCCATAGACAGCAGAGACAGAGGATAACACACATTCCCCATCTTCGTTTCGGCAATCCATCCATAGACAGCAGAGACAGAGGATAACACACATTCCTCCATCTTCCTTTCCACAATCCATCCATAGACAGCAGAGACAGAGGATAACACACATTCCTCCATCTTCCTTTCCACAATCTATCCATAGACAGCAGAGACAGAGGATAACACACATTCCTCCATGTTACTTTCCACAATCCATCCATAGACAGCAGAGACAGAGGATAACACACATTCCTCCACCTTCCTTTCCACAATCTATCCATAGACAGCAGAGACAGAGGATAACACACATTCTTCCATCTTACTTTCCACAATCTATCCATACACAGCAGAGACAGAGGATAACACACATTCCCCATATTCCTTCCCACAATCCATCCATAGACAGCAGAGACAGAGGATAACACACATTCACCCATCTTCCTTTCTACAATCTATCCATAGACAGCAGAGACAGAGGATAACACACATTCCCCATCTTCCTTTCCACAATCCATCCATAGACAGCAGAGACAGAGGATAACACACATTCCTCCATCTTCCTTTCCACAATCTATCCATAGACAGCAGAGACAGAGGATAACACACATTCCTCCATCTTCCATCCCACACTCCATCCATAGACAGCAGAGACAGAGGATAACACACATTCCTCCATCTTCCTTCCCACAATCCATCCATAGACAGCAGAGACAGAGGATAACACACATTCCTCCATCTTCCTTCCCACAATCCATCCATAGACAGCAGAGACAGAGGATAACACAAATTCCTCCATCTTCCTTTCTACAATCCATCCATAGACAGCAGAGACAGAGGATAACACACATTCCTCCATCTTCCTTTCCACAATCCATCCATAGACAGCAGAGACAGAGGATAACACACATTCCTCCATCTTCCTTCCCACAATCTATCCATAGACAGCAGAGACAGAGGATAACACACATTCCTCCATCTTCCCATAATCCATCCATAGACAGAAAAAAGAGGATAACACACATTCCTCCATCTTCCTTTCTACAATCCATCCAGTGACAGCAGAGACAGAGGATAACACACATTCCTCCATCTTCCTTTCCACAATCCATCCATAGACAGCAGAGACAGAGGATAACACACATTCCCCATATTCCTTCCCACAATCCATCCATAGACAGCAGAGACAGAGGATAATACACATTCCCCATATTCCTTCCCACAATCCATCCATAGACAGCAGAGACAGAGGATGACACACATTCCTCCATCTTCCTTTCCACAATCCATCCATAGACAGCAGAGACAGAGGATAACACACATTCCTCCATCTTCCTTCCCACACTCAATCCATAGACAGTAGAGACAGAGGATAACACACATTCCCCATCTTCCTATCCACAATCCATCCATAGACAGCAGAGACAGAGGATAACACACATTCCTCCATCTTACTTTCCACAATCCATCCATAGACAGCAGAGACAGAGGATAACACACATTTCCCATCTTCCTATCCACAATCCATCCATAGACAGCAGAGACAGAGGATAACACACATTCCTCCATCTTCCTTTCCACAATCCATCCATAGACAGCAGAGACAGAGGATAACACACATTCCTCCATCTTCCTTTCCACAATCAATCCAGAAACAGCAGAGACAGAGGATAACACACATTCCTCCATCTTCCTTTCCACAATCTATCCATAGACAGCAGAGACAGAGGATAACACACATTCCTCCATCTTCCCATAATCCATCCATAGACAGAAAAAAGAGGATAACACACATTCCTCCATCTTCCTTTCTACAATCCATCCAGTGACAGCAGAGACAGAGGATAACACACATTCCTCCATCTTCCTTTCCACAATCCATCCATAGACAGCAGAGACAGAGGATAACACACATTCCTCCATCTTCCCATAATCCATCCATAGACAGAAGAAAGAGGATAACACACATTCCTCCATCTTCCTTTCCACAATCCATCCATAGACAGCAGAGACAGAGGATAACACACATTCCCCATCTCCATTTCCACAATCCATCCATAGACAGCAGAGACAGAGGATAACACACATTCCTCCATCTTCCTTTCCACAATACATCCATAGACAGCAGAGACAGAGGATAACACACATTCCTCCATCTTCCTTTCCACAATCCATCCATAGACAACAGAGACAGAGGATAACACACATTCCTCCATCTTCCTTTCCACAATCCATCCATAGACTGCAGAGACAGAGGATAACACACATTCCTCCATCTTCCTTTCCACAATCCATCCATAGACAGCAGAGACAGAGGATAACACACATTCCCCATCTTCCTTTCCACAATCTATCCATAGACAGCAGAGATAGAGGATAACACACATTCCTCCATCTTCCTTTCCACAATCCATCCATAGACAGCAGAGACAGAGGATAACACACATTCCTCCATCTTCCATCCCACACTCCATCCATAGACAGCAGAGACAGAGGATAACACACATTCCTCCATCTTCCGTTCCACAATCCATCCATAGACAGCAGAGACAGAGGATAACACACATTCCCCATCTTCCATCCCACACTCCATCCATAGACAGCAGAGACAGAGGATAACACACATTCCCCATCTTCCGTTCCACAATCCATCCATAGACAGCAGAGACAGAGGATAACACACATTCCCCATCTTCCATCCCACACTCCATCCATAGACAGCAGAGACAGAGGATAACACACATTCCTCCATCTTCCGTTCCACAATCCATCCATAGACAGCAGAGACAGAGGATAACACACATTCCCCATATTCCTTCCCACAATCCATCCATAGACAGCAGAGACAGAGGATAACGCACATTCCTCCATCTTCCTTTCCACAATCCATCCATAGACAGCAGGGACAGAGGATAACACACATTCCTCCATCTTCCATCCCACACTCCATCCATAGACAGCAGAGACAGAGGATAACACACATTCCCCATCTTCCTTTCCACAATATATCCATAGACAACAGAGACAGAGGATAACACACATTCCCAATCTTCCATCCCACAATCCATCCATAGACAGCAGAGACCAAGGATAACACAAGACAAGACAAATAACACTTATATCGCGCTTTTCTCCTGGCGGACTCAAAGCGCCAGAGCTGCAGCCACTAGAGCGTGCTCTATAGGCACTAGCAGTGTTAGGGAGACTTGCCTAAGGTCTCCTACTGAATAGGTGCTGGCTTACTGAACAGGCAGAGCCGAGATTCGAACCCTGGTCTCCTGTGTCAGAGGCAGAGCCCTTAACCATTACACCATCCAGCCACTGCCATCCAACACACATTACTCCATCTTCCTTTCCACACTCTATCCATAGACAGCAGAGACAGAGGATAACACACATTCCCCATCTTCCTTTCCACAATCCATCCATAGACAGCAGAGACAGAGGATAACACACATTCCTCCATCTTCCTTTCCACAATCCATCCATAGACAGCAGAGACAGAGGATAACACACATTCCTCCATCTTCCTTTCCACAATCCATCCATACACAGCAGAGACAGAGGATAACACACATTCCCCATCTTCCTTTCTACAATCCATCCATAGACAGCAGAGATAGAGGATAACACACATTCCTCCATCTTCCTTTCCACAATCCATCCATACACAGCAGAGACAGAGGATAACACACATTCCTCCATCTTCCTTTCTACAATTCATCCATAGACAGCAGAGACAGAGGATAACACACATTCCTCCATCTTCCTTTCTACAATTCATCCATAGACAGCAGAGACAGAGGATAACACACATTCCTCCATCTTCCTTTCTACAATCCATCCATAGACAGCAGAGACAGAGGATAACACACATTCCTCCATCTTCCTTTCCACAATATATCCATAGACAACAGAGACAGAGGATAACACACATTCCTCCATCTTCCTTCCCACAATCTATCCACAGACAGCAGAGACAGAGGATAACACACATTCCTCCATCTTCCTATCCACAATCCATCCATAGACAGCAGAGACAGAGGATAACACACATTCCTCCATCTTCCTTTCCACAATCCATCCATACACAGCAGAGACAGAGGATAACACACATTCCCCATCTTCCTTTCTACACTCCATCCATAGACAGCAGAGACAGAGGATAACACACATTCCTCCATCTTCCTTTCCACAATCCATCCATAGACAGCAGAGACAGAGGATAACACACATTCCTCCAACTTCCTTTCCACAATCCATCCATAGACAGAAGAGACAGAGGATAACACACATTCCCCATCTTCCTTTCCACAATCCATCCATAGACAGCAGAGACAGAGGATAACACACATTTCTCCATCTTCCTTCCCACAATCTATCCATAGACAGCAGAGACAGAGGATAACACACATTCCCCATCTTCCTTTCGGCAATCTATCCACAGACAGCAGAGACAGAGGATAACACACATTCCTCCATCTTCCTATCCACAATCCATCCATAGACAGCAGAGACAGAGGATAACACACATTCCTCCATCTTTCTTTCCACAATCCATCCATACACAGCAGAGACAGAGGATAACACACATTACGCATCTTCCTTTCTACACTCCATCCATAGACAGCAGAGACAGAGGATAACACACATTCCTCCAACTTCCTTTCCACAATCCATCCATAGACAGAAGAGACAGAGGATAACACACATTCCCCATCTTCCTTTCCACAATCCATCCATAGACAGCAGAGACAGAGGATAACACACATTTCTCCATCTTCCTTCCCACAATCTATCCATAGACAGCAGAGACAGAGGATAACACACATTCCTCCATCTTCCTTTCCACAATCCATCCATAGACAGCAGAGATAGAGGATAACACACATTCCTCCATCTTCCTTTCCACAATCCATCCATAGACAGCAGAGACAGAGGATAACACACATTCCCCCATCTTCCTTTCCACAATCTATCCATAGAGAGCAGAGATAGAGGATAACACACATTCCCCCATCTTCTTTTCCACAATCCATCCATAGACAGCAGAGACAGAGGATAACACACATTCCTCCATCTTCCTTTCCACAATCCATCCATAGACAGCAGAGACAGAGGATAACACACATTCCCTATCTTCCATCCCACAATCCATCCATAGACAGCAGAGACAAAGGATAACACACATTCCTCCATCTTCCTTTCTACAATCCATCCATAGACAGCAGAGACAGAGGATAACACACATTCCCCATATTCCTTCCCACAATCCATCCATAGACAGCAGAGACAGAGGATAACACACATTCCTCCATCTTCCTTTCTACAATCCATCCATAGACAGCAGAGACAGAGGATAACACACATTCCCCATATTCCTTCCCACAATCCATCCATAGACAGCAGAGACAGAGGATAACACACATACCCCCATCTTCCTTTCGGCAATCCATCCATAGACAGCAGAGACAGAGGATAAAACACATTCCTCCATCTTCCTTTCCACAATCCATCCATAGACAGCAGAGACAGAGGATAACACACATTCCTCCATCTTCCTTTCCACAATCCATCCATAGACTGCAGAGACAGAGGATAACACACATTCCTCCAACTTCCTTTCCACAATCCATCCATAGACAGAAGAGACAGAGGATAACACACATCCCCATCTTCCTTTCCACAATCCATCCATAGACAGCAGAGACAGAGGATAACACACATTCCTCCATCTTCCTTCCCACAATCTATCCATAGACAGCAGAGACAGAGGATAACACACATTCCCCATCTTCCTTTCGGCAATCCATCCATAGACAGCAGAGACAGAGGATAACACACATTCCTCCATCTTCCTTTCCACAATCCATCCATAGACAGCAGAGACAGAGGATAACACACATTCCTCCATCTTCCTTCCCACACTCCATCCATAGACAACAGAGACAGAGGATAACACACATTCCTCCATCTTCCTTTCCACAATCCATCCATAGACTGCAGAGACAGAGGATAACACACATTCCTCCATCTTCCTTTCCACAATCCATACATAGACAGCAGAGACAGAGGATAACACACATTCCTCTATCTTCCTTTCCACAATCCATCCATAGACAGCAGAGACAGAGGATAACACACATTCCCCATATTCCTTCCCACAATCCATCCATAGACAGCAGAGACCGAGGATAACACACATTCCTCCATCTTCCTTTCTACAATCCATCCATAGACAGCAGAGACAGAGGATAACACACATTCCCCATCTTCCTTTCCACAATCCATCCATAGACAACAGAGACAGAGGATAACACACATTCCTCCATCTTCCTTCCCACAATCTATTCATAGACAGCAGAGACAGAGGATAACACACATTCCCCATCTTCCTTTCTACACTCCATCCATAGACAGCAGAGACAGAGGATAACACACATTTCTCCATCTTCCTTCCCACAATCTATCCATAGACAGCAGAGACAGAGGATAACACACATTCCCCATCTTCCTTTCGGCAATCCATCCATAGACAGCAGAGACAGAGGATAACACACATTCCTCCATCTTCCTTTCCACAATCCATCCATAGACAGCAGAGATAGAGGATAACACACATTCCTCCATCTTCCTTTCCACAATCCATCTATAGACAGCAGAGACAGAGGATAACACACATTCCCCCATCTTCCTTTCCACAATCTATTCATAGACAGCAGAGATAGAGGATAACACACATTCCCCCATCTTCTTTTCCACAATCCATCCATAGACAGCAGAGACAGAGGATAACACACATTCCTCCATCTTCCTTTCCACAATCCATCCATAGACAGCAGAGACAGAGGATAACACACATTCCCTATCTTCCATCCCACAATCCATCCATAGACAGCAGAGACAGAGGATAACACACATTCCTCCATCTTCCTTTCTACAATCCATCCATAGACAGCAGAGACAGAGGATAACACACATTCCCCATATTCCTTCCCACAATCCATCCATAGACAGCAGAGACAGAGGATAACACACATTCCTCCATCTTCCTTTCTACAATCCATCCATAGACAGCAGAGACAGAGGATAACACACATTCCCCATATTCCTTCCCACAATCCATCCATAGACAGCAGAGACAGAGGATAACACACATACCCCCATCTTCCTTTCGGCAATCCATCCATAGACAGCAGAGACAGAGGATAAAACACATTCCTCCATCTTCCTTTCCACAATCCATCCATAGACAGCAGAGACAGAGGATAACACACATTCCTCCATCTTCCTTTCCACAATCCATCCATAGACAGCAGAGACAGAGGATAACACACATTCCTCCAACTTCCTTTCCACAATCCATCCATAGACAGAAGAGACAGAGGATAACACACATCCCCATCTTCCTTTCCACAATCCATCCATAGACAGCAGAGACAGAGGATAACACACATTCCTCCATCTTCCTTCCCACAATCTATCCATAGACAGCAGAGACAGAGGATAACACACATTCCCCATCTTCCTTTCGGCAATCCATCCATAGACAGCAGAGACAGAGGATAACACACATTCCTCCATCTTCCTTTCCACAATCCATCCATAGACAGCAGAGACAGAGGATAACACACATTCCTCCATCTTCCTTCCCACACTCCATCCATAGACAACAGAGACAGAGGATAACACACATTCCTCCATCTTCCTTTCCACAATCCATCCATAGACTGCAGAGACAGAGGATAACACACATTCCTCCATCTTCCTTTCCACAATCCATACATAGACAGCAGAGACAGAGGATAACACACATTCCTCCATCTTCCTTTCCACAATCCATCCATAGACAGCAGAGACAGAGGATAACACACATTCCCCATATTCCTTCCCACAATCCATCCATAGACAGCAGAGACAGAGGATAACACACATTCCTCCATCTTCCTTTCTACAATCCATCCATAGACAGCAGAGACAGAGGATAACACACATTCCCCATCTTCCTTTCCACAATCCATCCATAGACAACAGAGACAGAGGATAATACACATTCCTCCATCTTCCTTCCCACAATCTATTCATAGACAGCAGAGACAGAGGATAACACACATTCCCCATCTTCCTTTCGGCAATCCATCCATAGACAGCAGAGACAGAGGATAACACACATTCCCCATCTTCGTTTCGGCAATCCATCCATAGACAGCAGAGACAGAGGATAACACACATTCCTCCATCTTCCTTTCCACAATCCATCCATAGACAGCAGAGACAGAGGATAACACACATTCCTCCATCTTCCTTTCCACAATCTATCCATAGACAGCAGAGACAGAGGATAACACACATTCCTCCATGTTACTTTCCACAATCCATCCATAGACAGCAGAGACAGAGGATAACACACATTCCTCCACCTTCCTTTCCACAATCTATCCATAGACAGCAGAGACAGAGGATAACACACATTCTTCCATCTTACTTTCCACAATCTATCCATACACAGCAGAGACAGAGGATAACACACATTCCCCATATTCCTTCCCACAATCCATCCATAGACAGCAGAGACAGAGGATAACACACATTCACCCATCTTCCTTTCTACAATCTATCCATAGACAGCAGAGACAGAGGATAACACACATTCCCCATCTTCCTTTCCACAATCCATCCATAGACAGCAGAGACAGAGGATAACACACATTCCTCCATCTTCCTTTCCACAATCTATCCATAGACAGCAGAGACAGAGGATAACACACATTCCTCCATCTTCCATCCCACACTCCATCCATAGACAGCAGAGACAGAGGATAACACACATTCCTCCATCTTCCTTCCCACAATCCATCCATAGACAGCAGAGACAGAGGATAACACACATTCCTCCATCTTCCTTCCCACAATCCATCCATAGACAGCAGAGACAGAGGATAACACAAATTCCTCCATCTTCCTTTCTACAATCCATCCATAGACAGCAGAGACAGAGGATAACACACATTCCTCCATCTTCCTTTCCACAATCCATCCATAGACAGCAGAGACAGAGGATAACACACATTCCTCCATCTTCCTTCCCACAATCTATCCATAGACAGCAGAGACAGAGGATAACACACATTCCCCATCTTCCTTTCGGCAATCCATCCATAGACAGCAGAGACAGAGGATAACACACATTCCTCCATGTTACTTTCCACAATCCATCCATAGACAGCAGAGACAGAGGATAACACACATTCCTCCATCTTCCTTTCTACAATCCATCCATAGACAGCAGAGACAGAGGATAACACACATTCCCCATATTCCTTCCCACAATCCATCCATAGACAGCAGAGACAGAGGATAACACACATACCCCCATCTTCCTTTCGGCAATCCATCCATAGACAGCAGAGACAGAGGATAAAACACATTCCTCCATCTTCCTTTCCACAATCCATCCATAGACAGCAGAGACAGAGGATAACACACATTCCTCCATCTTCCTTTCCACAATCCATCCATAGACAGCAGAGACAGAGGATAACACACATTCCTCCAACTTCCTTTCCACAATCCATCCATAGACAGAAGAGACAGAGGATAACACACATCCCCATCTTCCTTTCCACAATCCATCCATAGACAGCAGAGACAGAGGATAACACACATTCCTCCATCTTCCTTCCCACACTCCATCCATAGACAACAGAGACAGAGGATAACACACATTCCTCCATCTTCCTTTCCACAATCCATCCATAGACTGCAGAGACAGAGGATAACACACATTCCTCCATCTTCCTTTCCACAATCCATCCATAGACAGCAGAGACAGAGGATAACACACATTCCTCCATCTTCCTTTCCACAATCCATCCATAGACAGCAGAGACAGAGGATAACACACATTCCCCATATTCCTTCCCACAATCCATCCATAGACAGCAGAGACAGAGGATAACACACATTCCTCCATCTTCCTTTCTACAATCCATCCATAGACAGCAGAGACAGAGGATAACACACATTCCCCATCTTCCTTTCCACAATCCATCCATAGACAACAGAGACAGAGGATAACACACATTCCTCCATCTTCCTTCCCACAATCTATTCATAGACAGCAGAGACAGAGGATAACACACATTCCCCATCTTCCTTTCGGCAATCCATCCATAGACAGCAGAGACAGAGGATAACACACATTCCCCATCTTCCTTTCGGCAATCCATCCATAGACAGCAGAGACAGAGGATAACACACATTCCTCCATCTTCCTTTCCACAATCCATCCATAGACAGCAGAGACAAAGGATAACACACATTCCTCCATCTTCCTTTCCACAATCTATCCATAGACAGCAGAGACAGAGGATAACACACATTCCTCCATGTTACTTTCCACAATCCATCCATAGACAGCAGAGACAGAGGATAACACACATTCCTCCATCTTCCTTTCCACAATCTATCCATAGACAGCAGAGACAGAGGATAACACACATTCTTCCATCTTACTTTCCACAATCTATCCATAGACAGCAGAGACAGAGGATAACACACATTCCCCATATTCCTTCCCACAATCCATCCATAGACAGCAGAGACAGAGGATAACACACATTCACCCATCTTCCTTTCTACAATCCATCCATAGACAGCAGAGACAGAGGATAACACACATTCCCCATCTTCCTTTCCACAATCCATCCATAGACAGCAGAGACAGAGGATAACACACATTCCTCCATCTTCCTTCCCACAATCCATCCATAGACAGCAGAGACAGAGGATAACACACATTCCTCCATCTTCCTTCCCACAATCCATCCATAGACAGCAGAGACAGAGGATAACACACATTCCTCCATCTTCCTTTCTACAATCCATCCATAGACAGCAGAGACAGAGGATAACACACATTCCTCCATCTTCCTTTTCACAATCCATCCATAGACAGCAGAGACAGAGGATAACACACATTCCTCCATATTCCTTCCCACAATCCATCCATAGACAGCAGAGACAGAGGATAACACACATTCACCCATCTTCCTTTCTACAATCCATCCATAGACAGCAGAGACAGAGGATAACACACATTCCCCATCTTCCTTTCCACAATCCATCCATAGACAGCAGAGACAGAGGATAACACACATTCCTCCATCTTCCTTTCCACAATCTATCCATAGACAGCAGAGACAGAGGATAACACACATTCCTCCATCTTCCATCCCACACTCCATCCATAGACAGCAGAGACAGAGGATAACATACATTCCTCCATCTTCCTTCCCACAATCCATCCATAGACAGCAGAGACAGAGGATAACACACATTCCTCCATCTTCCTTCCCACAATCCATCCATAGACAGCAGAGACAGAGGATAACACACATTCCTCCATCTTCCTTTCCACAATCTATCCATAGACAGCAGAGACAGAGGATAACACACATTCCTCCATCTTCCTTCCCACAATCTATCCATAGACAGCAGAGACAGAGGATAACACACATTCCCCATCTTCCTTTCGGCAATCCATCCATAGACAGCAGAGACAGAGGATAACACACATTCCTCCATCTTCCTTTCCACAATCCATCCATAGACAGCAGAGACAGAGGATAACACACATTCCTCCATGTTACTTTCCACAATCCATCCATAGACAGCAGAGACAGAGGATAACACACATTCCTCCATCTTCCTTTCCACAATCTATCCATAGACAGCAGAGACAGAGGATAACACACATTCTTCCATCTTACTTTCCACAATCCATCCATAGACAGCAGAGACAGAGGATAACACACATTCCCCATATTCCTTCCCACAATCCATCCATAGACAGCAGAGACAGAGGATAACACACATACACTATCTTCCTTTCCACAATCTATCTATAGACAGCAGAGACAGAGGATAACACACATTCTTCCATCTTACTTTCCAAAATCTATCCATAGACAGCAGAGACAGAGGATAACACACATTCCCCATATTCCTTACCACAATCCATCCATAGACAGCAGAGCCAGAGGATAACACACATTCACCCATCTTCCTATCCACAATCCATCCATAGACAGCAGAGACAGAGGATAACACACATTCCTCCATCTTCCTTTCCACAATCCATCCATAGACAGCAGAGACAGAGGATAACACACATTCACCCATCTTCCTTTCCACAATCCATCCATAGACAGCAGAGACAGAGGATAACACACATTCCTCCATCTTCCTTTCCACAATCCATCCATAGACAGCAGAGACAGAGGATAACACACATTCCTCCATCTTCCTTCCCACAATCCATCCATAGACAGCAGAGACAGAGGATAACACACATTCCTCCATCTTCCTTTCTACAATCCATCCATAGACAGCAGAGACAGAGGATAACACACATTCCTCCATCTTCCTTTCCACAATATATCCATAGACAGCAGAGACAGAGGATAACACACATTCCTCCATCATCCTTTCCACAATCCATCCATAGACAGCAGAGACAGAGGATAACACACATTCCTCCATCTTCCTTCCCACAATCCATCCATAGACAGCAGAGACAGAGGATAACACACATTCCTCCATCTTCCTTTCTACAATCCATCCATAGACAGCAGAGATAGAGGATAACACACATTCCCCCATCTTCCTTTCCACAATCCATCCATAGACAACAGAGACAGAGGATAACACACATTCCTCCATCTTCCTTTCCACAATCCATCCATAGACAGCAGAGACAGAGGATAACACACATTCCTCCATCTTCCTTCCCACAATCCATCCATAGACAGCAGAGACAGAGGATAACACACATTCCTCCATCTTCCTTTCTACAATCCATCCATAGACAGCAGAGATAGAGGATAACACACATTCCCCCATCTTCCTTTCCACAATCCATCCATAGACAACAGAGACAGAGGATAACACACATTCCTCCATCTTCCTTTCCACAATCTATCCATAGACAGCAGAGACAGAGGATAACACACATTCCTCCATCTTACTTTCCACAATCCATTCATAGACAGCAGAGACAAAGGATAACGCACATTCCCCATCTTCCTATCCACAATCCATCCATAGACAACAGAGACAGAGGATAACACACATTCCCCATCTTCCTTTCCATAATCTATCCATAGACAGCAGAGACAGAGGATAACACACATTCCTCCATCTTACTTTCCACAATCCATCCATAGACAGCAGAGACAGAGGATAACACACATTCACCCATCTTCCTATCCACAATCCATCCATAGACAGCAGAGACAGAGGATAACATACATTCCCCATCTTCCTTTCCACAATCCATCCATAGACAGCAGAGACAGAAGATAACACACATTCCTCCATCTTCCCACAATCCATCCATAGACAGCAGAGACAGAGGATAACACACATTCTTCCATCTTACTTTCCACAATCCATCCATAGACAGCAGAGACAGAGGATAACACACATTCCCCATATTCCTTCCCACAATCCATCCATAGACAGCAGAGACCGAGGATAACACACATTCACCCATCTTCCTTTCCACAATCCATCCATAGACAGCAGAGACAGAGGATAACACACATTCCTCCATCTTCCTTTCCACACTCAATCCATAGACAGCAGAGACAGAGGATAACACACATTCCTCTATGTTAATTTCCACAATCCATCCACAGACAGCAGAGACAGAGGATAACACACATTCCTCCATCTTCCTTTCCACAATCCATCCATAGACAGCAGAGACAGAGGATAACACACATTCCTCCATGTTACTTTCCACAATCCATCCATAGAAAGCAGAGACAGAGGATAACACACATTCCTCCATCTTCCTTTCCACAATCTATCCATAGACAGCAGAGACAGAGGATAACACACATTCTTCCATCTTACTTTCCACAATCCATCCAGAGACAGCAGAGACAGAGGATAACACACATTCCCCATATTCCTTCCCACAATCCATCCATAGACAGCAGAGACAGAGGATAACACACATACACTATCTTCCTTTCCACAATCTATCCATAGACAGCAGAGACAGAGGATAACACACATTCTTCCATCTTACTTTCCACAATCTATCCATAGACAGCAGAGACAGAGGATAACACACATTCCCCATATTCCATCCCACAATCCATCCATAGACAGCAGAGACAGAGGATAACACACATTCACCCATCTTCCTATCCACAATCCATCCATAGACAGCAGAGACAGAGGATAACACACATTCCTCCATCTTCCTTTCCACAATCCATCCATAGACAGCAGAGACAGAGGATAACACACATTCACCCATCTTCCTTTCCACAATCCATCCATAGACAGCAGAGACAGAGGATAACACACATCCCTCCATCTTCCTTTCCACAATCCATCCATAGACAGCAGAGACAGAGGATAACACACATTCCTCCATCTTCCTTCCCACAATCCATCCATAGACAGCAGAGACAGAGGATAACACACATTCCTCCATCTTCCTTTCTACAATCCATCCATAGACAGCAGAGACAGAGGATAACACACATTCCTCCATCTTCCTTTCCACAATCTATCCATAGACAGCAGAGACAGAGGATAACACACATTCCTCCATCTTCCTTTCCACAATCCATTCATAGACAGCAGAGACAAAGGATAACACACATTCCTCCATCTTCCTTTCCACAATCCATCCATAGACAGCAGAGACAGAGGATAACACACATTCCTCCATCTTCCCACAATCCACTCATAGACTGCAGAGACAGAGGATAACACACATTCCTCCATATTCCTTCCCACAATCCATCCATAGACAGCAGAGACAGAGGATAACACACATTCACCCATCTTCCTATCCACAATCCATCCATAGACAGCAGAGACAGAGGATAACATACATTCCCCATCTTCCTTTCCACAATCCATCCATAGACAGCAGAGACAGAAGATAACACACATTCCTCCATCTTCCCACAATCCATCCATAGACAGCAGAGACAGAGGATAACACACATTCTTCCATCTTACTTTCCACAATCCATCCATAGACAGCAGAGACAGAGGATAACACACATTCCCCATATTCCTTCCCACAATCCATCCATAGACAGCAGAGACAGAGGATAACACACATTCCTCCATCTTCCTTTCTACAATCCATCCATACACAGCAGAGACAGAGGATAACACACATTCCCCATATTCCTTCCCACAATCCATCCATAGACAGCAGAGACAGAGGATAACACACATTCACCCATCTTCCTTTCCACAATCCATCCATAGACAGCAGAGACAGAGGATAACACACATTCCCCATCTTCCTTCCCACACTCCATCCATAGACAGCAGAGACAGATTAAAACACCACCCCCAGTAGGAAGTAGGAACCATTTTCGAGGATGGTTCAGAAGTAGTACACTGACCTTTACACAAGGCAAAAATGACGGAAGCATTAAAGGTATCTCCGGCTCCCAGCGTGTCCACAATAGTCTCTGGGGGGAAGGATGGAGAATGGATCACCTGTCCATCTGGGCCCACAGCATCTGCTCCTTCATCAGCCCAAGCACACACCACATGGGCCCTGCAGAGACAGAGAGAGGGTGAGGGGCGTACACCACATGGGCCCTGAAGAGACAGAGGGAGGAGGGTACACACCACATGGGCCCTGCAGAGACAGAGAGAGGGTGAGGGGCGTACACCACATGGGCCCTGAAGAGACAGAGGGAGGGGGGTACACACCACATGGGCCCTGCAGAGACAGAGAGAGGATGAGGGGCACACACCACATGGGCCCTGCAGAGACAGAGGGAGGGCGAGGGGCACACACCACATGGGCCCTGCAGAGACAGAGGGAGGGTGAGGGGCACACACCACATGGGCCCTGCAGAGACAGAGGGAGGGCGAGGGGCACACACCACATGGGCCCTGCAGAGACAAAGGGAGGGCGAGGGGCACACACCACATGGGCCCTGCAGAGACAGAGGGAGGGTGAGGGGCACACACCACATGGGCAATGCAGAGATAGAGGGAGGGTGAGGGGCGTACACCACATGGGCCCTGCAGAGACAGAGGGAGGGTGAGGGGCACACACCACATGGGCCCTGCAGAGATAGAGGGAGGGTGAGGGGCGTACACCACATGGGCCCTGCAGAGACAGAGGGAGGGTGAGGGGCACACACCACATGGGCCCTGCAGAGACAGAGGGAGGGCGAGGGGCACACACCACATGGGCCCTGCAGAGACCGAGGGAGGGTGAGGGGCACACACCACATGGGCCCTGCAGAGACAGAGAGAGGGTGAGGGGCGCACACCACATGGGCCCTGCAGAGACAGGGGGAGGGTGAGGGGCGCACACCACATGGGCCCTGCAGAGACAGAGGGAGGGTGAGGGGCGCACACCACATGGGCCCTGCAGAGACAAAGGGAGAGGGGCACACACCACATGGGCCCTGCAGAGACAGAGGGAGAGTGAGGGGCACACACCACATGGGCCCTGCAGAGACAGAGGGAGGGCAAGGGGCACACACCACATGGGCCCTGCAGAGACAGAGGGAGGGTGAGGGGCACACACCACATGGGCCCTGCAGAGATAGAGGGAGGGTGAGGGGCGTAAACCACATGGGCCCTGCAGAGACAGAGGCAGGGTGAGGGGCACACACCACATGGGCCCTGCAGAGACAGAGGGAGGGTGAGGAGCGTACACCACATGGGCCCTGCAGAGACAGAGGGAGGGGGGTAAACACCACATGGGCCCTGCAGAGATAGAGGGATAGTGAGGGGCACACACCACATGGGCCCTGCAGAGACAGAGGGAGGGTAAGAGGCACACACCACATGGGCCCTGCAAAGACAGAGGGAGGGGGGTACACACCACATGGGCCCTGCAGAGACAGAGGGAGGGTGAGGGGCACACACCACATGGGCCCTGCAGAGACAGAGGGAGGGTGAGGGGCACACACCACATGGGCCCTGCAGAGATAGAGGGAGGGTGAGGGGCACACACCACATGGGCCCTGCAGAGACAGAGAGAGGGTGAGGGGCACACACCACATGGGCCCTGCAGAGACAGAGGGAGGGTGAGGGGCGCACACCACATGGGCCCTGCAGAGATAGAGGGAGGGTGAGGGGCGTACACCACATGGGCCCTGCAGAGACAGAGGGAGGGTGAGGGGCACACACCACATGGGCCCTGCAGAGACAGAGAGAGGGTGAGGGGCACACACCACATGGGCCCTGCAGAGACAGAGGGAGAGGGGCACACACCACATGGGCCCTGCAGAGATTGAGGGAGGGTGAGGGGCACACACCACATGGGCCCTGCAGAGACAGAGGGAGGGCGAGGGGCGCACACCACATGGGCCCTGCAGAGACAGAGGGAGGGTGAGGGGCGCACACCACATGGGCCCTGCAGAGATAGAGGGAGGGTGAGGGGCGCACACCACATGGGCCCTGCAGAGATAGAGGGAGGGGCGTACACCACATGGGCCCTGCAGAGACAGAGAGAGGGTGAGGGGCACACACCACATGGGCCCTGCAGAGACAGAGAGAGGGTGAGGGGCGTATACCACATGGGCCCTGCAGAGACAGAGTGAGGGTGAGGGGCACACACCACATGGGCCCTGCAGAGACAGAGAGAGGGTGAGGGGCGCACACCACATGGGCCCTGCACAGACAGAGGGAGGGTGAGGGGCACACACCACGTGGGCCCTGCAGAGACAGAGGGAGGGCGAGGGGCGCACACCACATGGGCCCTGCAGAGACAGAGGAAGGGTGAGGGGTACACACCACATGGGCCCTGCAGAGACAGAGGGAGGGTGAGGGTTAGGGTCTCGTACCCTTGGTGCACACGCGGGTACATCACACACATACATATAGGGTAAGAGGAAGGCCATGTACCCTTGGTGCACACGCGGGTACATCACACACATACATATAGGGTAAGAGGAAGGCCATGTACCCTTGGTGCACACGCGGGTACATCACACACATACATATAGGGTAAGAGGAAGGCCATGTACCCTTGGTGCACATGCGGGTACATCACACACATACATATAGGGTAAGAGGAAGGCCATGTTCCCTTGGTGCACACGCGGGTACGTCACACACATACATATAGGGTAAGAGGAAGGCCATGTACCCTTGGCGCACACGTGGGTACATCACACACATACATATAGGGTAAGAGGAAGGCCATGTACCCTTGGCGCACACGCGGCTACATCACACACACATACATATAGGGTAAGAGGAAGGCCATGTACCCTTGGCGCACACGCGGGTACGTCACACACATACATATAGGGTAAGAGGAAGGCCATGTACCCTTGGTGCACATGCGGGTACATCACACACATACATATAGGGTAAGAGGAAGGCCATGTACCCTTGGCGCACACGCGGCTACATCACACACACATACATATAGGGTAAGAGGAAGGCCATGTACCCTTGGTGCACACGCGGCTACATCACACACACACACATATAGGGTAAGAGGAAGGCCATGTACCCTTGGTGCACACGCGGGTACATCACACACATACATATAGGGTAAGAGGAAGGCCATGTACCCTTGGTGCACACGCGGGTACATCACACACATACATATAGGGTAAGAGGAATGCCATGTACCCTTGGTGCACACGTGGGTACATCACACACATACATATAGGGTAAGAGGAATGCCATGTACCCTTGGTGCACACGCGGGTACGTCACACACATACATATAGGGTAAGAGGAAGGCCATGTACCCTTGGTGCACACGTGGGTACATCACACACATACATATAGGGTAAGAGGAAGGCCATGTACCCTTGGTGCACACGCGGGTACATCACACACATACATATAGGGTAAGAGGAAGGCCATGTACCCTTGGCGCACACGCGGGTACATCACACACATACATATAGGGTAAGAGGAAGGCCATGTACCCTTGGTGCACACGCGGGGACATCACACACATACATATAGGGTAAGAGGAAGGCCATGTACCCTTGGTGCACACGCTGGTACATCACACACATACATATAGGGTAAGAGGAAGGCCATGTACCCTTGGTGCACACGCGGGTACATCACACACATACATATAGGGTAAGAGGAAGGCCATGTACCCTTGGTGCACACGCGGGTACATCACACACATACATATAGGGTAAGAGGAAGGCCATGTACCCTTGGTGCACACGCGGGTACATCACACACATACATATAGGGTAAGAGGAAGGCCATGTACCCTTGGTGCACACGCGGGTACATCACACACATACATATAGGGTAAGAGGAAGGCCATGTACCCTTGGCGCACACGTGGGTACATCACACACACATACATATAGGGTAAGAGGAATGCCATGTACCCTTGGTGCACACGCGGGTACATCACACACATACATATAGGGTAAGAGGAAGGCCATGTACCCTTGGCGCACACGTGGGTACATCACACACACATACATATAGGGTAAGAGGAAGGCCATGTACCCTTGGTGCACACGCGGGTACATCACACACATACATATAGGGTAAGAGGAAGGCCATGTACCCTTGGTGCACACGTGGGTACATCAAACACATACATATAGGGTAAGAGGAATGCCATGCACCCTTGGTGCACACGCGGGTACATCACACACATACATATAGGGTAAGAGGAAGGCCATGTACCCTTGGTGCACACGCGGGTACATCACACACATACATATAGGGTAAGAGGAATGCCATGCACCCTTGGTGCACACGTGGGTACATCACACACATACATATAGGGTAAGAGGAAGGCCATGTACCCTTGGTGCACACGCGGGTACATCACACACATACATATAGGGTAAGAGGAAGGCCATGTACCCTTGGTGCACACGCGGGTACATCACACACATACATATAGGGTAAGAGGAAGGCCATGTACCCTTGGTGCACACGCGGGTACATCACACACATACATATAGGGTAAGAGGAAGGCCATGTACCCTTGGTGCACACGTGGGTACATCACACACATACATATAGGGTAAGAGGAAGGCCATGTACCCTTGGCACACACGCGGGTACGTCACACACATACATATAGGGTAAGAGGAAGGCCATGTACCCTTGGCACACACGTGGGTACATCACACACATACATATAGGGTAAGAGGAAGGCCATGTACCCTTGGTGCACACGCGGGTACATCACACACATACATATAGGGTAAGAGGAAGGCCATGTACCCTTGGTGCACACGCGGGTACATCACACACATACATATAGGGTAAGAGGAAGGCCATGTACCCTTGGTGCACACGCGGGTACATCACACACATACATATAGGGTAAGAGGAAGGCCATGTATCCTTGGTGCACACGCGGGTACATCACACACATACATATAGGGTAAGAGGAAGGCCATGTACCCTTGGTGCACACGCGGGTACATCACACACATACATATAGGGTAAGAGGAATGCCATGCACCCTTGGTGCACACGTGGGTACATCACACACATACATATAGGGTAAGAGGAAGGCCATGTACCCTTGGTGCACACGCGGGTACATCACACACATACATATAGGGTAAGAGGAAGGCCATGTACCCTTGGTGCACACGTGGGTACATCACACACATACATATAGGGTAAGAGGAAGGCCATGTACCCTTGGTGCACACGCGGGTACATCACACACATACATATAGGGTAAGAGGAAGGCCATGTACCCTTGGTGCACACGCGGGTACATCACACACATACATATAGGGTAAGAGGAAGGCCATGTACCCTTGGTGCACACGCGGGTACGTCACACACATACATATAGGGTAAGAGGAAGGCCATGTACCCTTGGTGCACACGCGGGTACATCACACACATACATATAGGGTAAGAGGAAGGCCATGTACCCTTGGTGCACACGTGGGTACATCACACACATACATATAGGGTAAGAGGAAGGCCATGTACCCTTGGTGCACACGCGGGTACATCACACACATACATATAGGGTAAGAGGAAGGCCATGTACCCTTGGTGCACACGCGGGTACATCACACACATACATATAGGGTAAGAGGAAGGCCATGTACCCTTGGTGCACACGCGGGTACATCACACACATACATATAGGGTAAGAGGAAGGCCATGTACCCTTGGTGCACACGCGGGTACATCACACACATACATATAGGGTAAGAGGAAGGCCATGTACCCTTGGCGCACACGCGGGTACATCACACACATACATATAGGGTAAGAGGAAGGCCATGTACCCTTGGCGCACACGCGGGTACATCACACACATACATATAGGGTAAGAGGAAGGCCATGTACCCTTGGTGCACACGCGGGTACATCACACACATACATATAGGGTAAGAGGAAGGCCATGTACCCTTGGCGCACACGCGGGTACAGCCCGACCACCGCCTCAGCTGCAGAATTAAATCCCAAATATTTGGCTACATCTTTACTGACAAAGACCTGCAGAAAAACAGAGAGAAGTCAGCTCAGCAGACGAGGATCCAACACTGTAAGATTATACTGGGCAACAGTAGGCGGGGTCTTTCTCATATAGACTCCTTCTTACAGCCTATACTATATGTTACTTCCTTCAAGCTGCATGATATAGACTCCCTGTGTCTATGATGGTGTAGGCTCCTCCCTCTGGCCCTTATTATACAGACCCCTCCCTCTGGCCCATTTTAAAGACTCCTCCCTCTGTCCCTGATGGCTTAGGCTCCTCCCTCTGGCCTTCATTATACAGACTCTTCCCTTTGATCGATTGTACAGACTCCTCCTTCTGTCCCTGATGGTGTAGGCTCCTCCCCTGGCCCTGATTATGCAGACTCCACTCTCTGACTCTGATTACACATACTCCTCCTATTGTCCCTGATGGTGTAGGCTCCTCCCTCTGTCCCTGATGGTGTAGGCTCCTCCCTCTGGCACCAATTTCACAGACTCCCCCCTCTGTACCTGATGGTGTAGGCTCCTACCTCTGGCACCAATTTCACAGACACCTCCCTCTGTACCTGATGGTGTAGGCTCCTCCCGTGGCCCTGATTATGCAGACTCCACTCTCTGACCCTGATTACACAAACTCCTCCTATTGTCCCTGATGGTGTAGGCTCCTCCCTCTGGCACCAATTTCACAGACTCCCCCCTCTGTACCTGATGGTGTAGGCTCCTACCTCTGGCCCTGATTACACAGACTCTCCCCTCTGTACCTGATGGTGTAGGCTCCTCCCGTGGCCCTGATTATGCAGACTCCACTCTCTGACCCTGATTACACAAACTCCTCCTATTGTCCCTGATGGTGTAGGCTCCTCCCTCTGGCACCAATTTCACAGACTCCCCCCTCTGTACCTGATGGTGTAGGCTCCTACCTCTGGCCCTGATTACACAGACTCTCCCCTCTCACTGACTGGACAGACTCCTCCCTCTTTCCCTGATGGTGTAGGCTCCTCCCTCTGGCACTGATGATTTAGGCTCTTCCCTCTGGCCCTACTGGTTTAGGCTCCTCCCTCTATCCCTGATGGTATACGTCACTGCCACAGATGAAATAACACATACAGAGGCTAATGCAAGCCATGTTTTAGTTTGACAGTCTGGTCACATTACTGACCTTATAAGATAACGGCCATGTCACCACATCTGCACTGATTGTTGCAGACTAGCGGTCATCTGCTGTTCAGAAACTCAAATGGTCACTGACCAGAGACTGTCTTTTTACTGTGTTTTGTATGGAGAAATCTTCAAAGTACTAGTAGTGTGTGTGCTCTTCCCAAGATGTCCTACCAGAAGATGGTACAGAGATCTCCCCATGTAATGGTATGGAGATCTCCTTACCAGATCACTAGAAGATGTAGAGATGTCCTTACCAGGTCACTAGAAGATGGTACAGGGATCTAATTACCAGATCACCAGAAGATGTATAGAGAGGTCCTTACCAGATCACCAGAAGCATGGTACAGACATCTAATTACCAGATCACCAGAAGAAGCATAGAGATGTCCTTACCAGATCACCAGAAGGATGGTACACAGATCTAATTACCAGATCACTAGAAGATGTATAGAGACGTCCTTACTAGATCACCAGAAGATGGCACAGAGATCTCCCCATGTAATGGTATAGAGATCTGCTTACCAGATCACCAGAAGGTGTATAGAGATGTCCTTACCAGATCACCAGAAGGATGGTACACAGATCTAATTACCAGATCACTAGAAGATGTATAGAGGCGTCCTTACCAGATCACCAGAAGATGGCACAGAGATCTCCCCATGTGATGGTATAGAGATCTCCTTACCAGATCACCAGAAGATGGCACAGGTATCTCCCCATGTCATGGTATAGAGATCTCCTACCAGATCACTGGAAGATAATACAGAGATTTCTATTATGTGATGACACAATGATCTCCTTACCAGATCACCAGAAGATGGTACAGAGATATCCCCTATATGATGGTATAGATAGCTGCTTACCAGATCACCAGAAGATGGTACAGATATCTCCCCATGTGATGGTATAGAGATCTCCTTGCCAGATCACCAGAGGATGGTACAGAGATCTCCCCCATGTGATGGTATACTGTAGATATCTGCTTACCTGATCACCAGAAGGTGGTACAGAGATCTCCCCTATGTGATGGTATAGAGATCTGCTTACCAGATCACCAGAAGATGGTACAGAGATCTCTCCCATGTGATGGTATAGAGATCTCCTTACCAGATCGCCAATATATGGTACAGAGATCTCCCCATTTGATGGTATAGAGATCTGCTTACCAGATCACCAGAAGATGGTACAGAGATCTCCCCATGTGATGGTATAGAGATCTGCTTGCCAGATCACCAAAAGGTGGTACAGAGATCTCCCCCCGTGATGGTATAGATATCGGCTTACCAGATCACCAGAAGATGGTACAGAGATCTCCCCCATGTGATGGTATAGAGATCTTCTTACCAGATCACCAGAAGATGGTACAGATATCTCCCCCATGTTATGGTATAGAGATCTCTTTACCAGATCACCAGAAGATAGTACAGAGATCTCCCCCAAGGTGATGGTATAGAGATTTCCATACCAGATCACTAGAAGATGGTACAGAGATCTCCCCCATGTGATGGTATAGATATTGGCTTAACAGATTACCAGAAGATGGTATAGAGATCTCACCATGTGATGGTATAGAGATCTCCTTACCAGATCACCAGAAGATGGTACAGAGATCTCCCCATGTGATGGTATAGAGATCTGCTTACCAGATCAGCAGAAGATGGTACAGAGATCTCCTCAAGTGATGGTATACTATAGATATCTGCTGTGCTTACCAGATCACCAGATTGTACAGAGATCTCCTTAATAGATCTCTGGAAGATAATATAGGGATTTCTGATATGTAACACAATGATCTCCTTACCAGATCTCCATGCTGGAATAGCTGGAAGAGTTCCTCACGCTCCTTCTCGATCTCCACTGATATGGTTATTCTCTGGTCAGCTGGGCAGTTGTTGTTGTGTTCTTCCACTCTCTGGATCATCTTGACTTGGTCACCAGCGTTTCTGCCCTGATATATCACATGATGGATATATGTATGGTTATTGTGCCTCCGCCTCCAGAAGTCTGCTCTATAATACTTGGCAGTCTCTATTGCTCTCACTCACCTCCCAGTGGATCCATCTAAATGGAGAAAGGTCCACTTTCTGGAAGTCCTCTGCTGAGACATCAGGCAGATTCCTGTGGAAAGTGAGGCGGAACATGTAGCAATGCCCGTGCCTGCAATAGTTCATTTACTAAATGAGCAGAGGAATCACACATCACTCATACTGCAGATAGGACTCACCCCTCCAGCATTCTCCAGGATCACTGACACCAGGACATGAGCAGAGGGGTCACACATCATACTGCAGATAGGACTCACCCCTCCAGCATCCTCTAGGATCACTGACACCAGGACATGAGCAGAGGGGTCACACATCATACTGCAGATAGGACTCACCCCTCCAGCATCCTCCAGGGTCACTGACACCAGGACATGAGCAGAGGGGTCACACATCATTCATACTGCAGATAGGACTCACCCCTCCAGCATTCTCCAGGGTCACTGACACCAGGACATGAGCAGAGGAGTCACACATCACTCATACTGCAGATAGGACCCACCCCTCCAGCATTCTCCAGGGTCACTGACACCAGGACATGAGCAGAGGAGTCACACATCATACTGCAGATAGGACTCACCCCTCCAGCATCCTCCAGGATCACTGACACCAGGACATGAGCAGAGGAGTCACACACCATTCATACTGCAGATAGGACTCACCCCTCCAGCATTCTCCAGGATCACTGACACCAGGGCATGAGGGGAGGAGTCACACATCATACTGCAGATAGGACTCACCCCTCCAGGATCCTCCAGGATCACTGACACCAGGACATGAGCAGAGGAGTCACACATCATTCATACTGCAGATAGGACTCACCCCTCCAGCATTCTCCAGGGTCACTGACACCAGGACATGAGCAGAGGAGTCACACATCATACTGCAGATAGGACTCACCCCTCCAGGATCCTCCAGGATCACTGACACCAGGACATGAGCAGAGGAGTCACACATCATACTGCAGATAGGACTCACCCCTCCAGCATCCTCCAGGATCACTGACACCAGGACATGAGCAGAGGGGTCACACATCACTCATACTGCAGATAGGACTTACCCCTCCAGCATTCTCCAGGGTCACTGACACCAGGACATGAGCAGAGGAGTCACACATCATACTGCAGTTAGGACTCACCCCTCCAGCATCCTCCAGGATCACTGACACCAGGACATGAGCAGAGGAGTCACACATCATACTGCAGATAGGACTCACCCCTCCAGCATTCTCCAGGGTCACTGACACCAGGGCATGAGCAGAGGAGTCACACATCATACTGCAGATAGGACTCACCCCTCCAGCATTCTCCAGGGTCACTGACACCAGGACATGAGCAGAGGAGTCACACATCATACTGCAGATAGGACTCACCCCTCCAGCATTCTCCAGGATCACTGACACCAGGGCATGAGCAGAGGAGTCACACATCATACTGCAGATAGGACTCACCCCTCCAGCATTCTCCAGGGTCACTGACACCAGGACATGAGCAGAGGGGTCACACATCACTCATACTGCAGATAGGACTCACCCCTCCAGCATCCTCCAGGATCAATGACACCAGGACATGAGCAGAGGGGTCACACATCATACTGCAGATAGGACTCACCCCTCCAGCATTCTCCAGGATCACTGACACCAGGACATGAGCAGAGGAATCACGCATCATACTGCAGATAGGACTCACCCCTCCAGCATTCTCCAGGATCACTGACACCAGGGCATGAGCAGAGGAGTCACACATCATACTGCAGATAGGACTCACCCCTCCAGCATTCTCCAGGATCACTGACACCAGGACATGAGCAGAGGAGTCACACACCATTCATACTGCAGATAGGACTCACCCCTCCAGCATCCTCCAGGAACACTGACACCAGGACATGAGCAGAGGAGTCACACATCAGACTGCAGATAGGACTCACCCCTCCAGGATCCTCCAGGATCACTGACACCAGGACATGAGCAGAGGAGTCACACATCACTCATACTGCAGATAGGACCCACCCCTCCAGCATTCTCCAGGATCACTGACACCAGGACATGAGCAGAGGAGTCACACATCATACTGCAGATAGGACTCACCCCTCCAGCATTCTCCAGGATCACTGACACCAGGGCATACTCATACTGCAGATAGGACTCACCCCTCCAGCATTCTCCAGGATCACTGACACCAGGGCATGAGCAGAGGAGTCACACATCATACTGCAGATAGGACTCACCCCTCCAGCATCCTCCAGGGTCACTGACACCAGGACATGAGCAGAGGAGTCACACATCATACTGCAGATAGGACTCACCCCTCCAGCACCCTCCAGGATCACTGACACCAGGACATGAGCAGAGGAGTCACACATCACTCATACTGCAGATAGGACGCACCCCTCCAGCATTCTCCAGGGTCACTGACACCAGGACATGAGCAGAGGAGTCACACATCACTCATACTGCAGATAGGACGCACCCCTCCAGCATTCTCCAGGGTCACTGACACCAGGACATGAGCAGAGGAGTCACACATCATACTGCAGATAGGACTCACCCCTCCAGCATCCTCCAGGATCACTGACACCAGGACATGAGCAGAGGAGTCACACATCACTCATACTGCAGATAGGACTCACCCCTCCAGCATTCTCCAGGATCACTGACACCAGGACATGAGCAGAGGGGTCACACATCATACTGCAGATAGGACTCACCCCTCCAGCATCCTCCAGGATCACTGACACCAGGACATGAGCAGAGGGGTCACACATCACTCATACTGCAGATAGGACTCACCCCTCCAGCATCCTCCAGGATCACTGACACCAGGACATGAGCAGAGGAGTCACACATCACTCATACTGCAGATAGGACTCACCCCTCCAGCATCCTCTAGGATCACTGACACAAGGACATGAGCAGAGGGGTCACACATCATACTGCAGATAGGACCCACCCCTCCAGCATCCTCCAGGATCACTGACACCAGGACATGAGCAGAGGGGTCACACATCATTCATACTGCAGATAGGACTCACCCCTCCAGCATCCTCCAGGGTCACTGACACCAGGACATGAGCAGAGGAGTCACACATCACTCATACTGCAGATAGGACTCACCCCTCCAGCATCCTCTAGGATCACTGACACAAGGACATGAGCAGAGGGGTCACACATCATACTGCAGATAGGACCCACCCCTCCAGCATCCTCCAGGATCACTGACACCAGGACATGAGCAGAGGGGTCACACATCATTCATACTGCAGATAGGACTCACCCCTCCAGCATCCTCCAGGGTCACTGACACCAGGACATGAGCAGAGGAGTCACACATCATTCATACTGTAGATAGGACTCACCCCTCCAGCATTCTCCAGGATCACTGACACCAGGGCATGAGCAGAGGGGTCACACATCATACTGCAGATAGGACTCACCCCTCCAGCATTCTCCAGGATCACTGACACCAGGACATGAGCAGAGGAGTCACACATCATACTGCAGATAGGACTCACCCCTCCAGCACCCTCCAGGATCACTGACACCAGGACATGAGCAGAGGAGTCACACATCATACTGCAGATATGACTCACCCCTCCAGCATCCTCCAGGGTCACTGACACCAGGACATGAGCAGAGGAATCACACATCATACTGCAGATAGGACTCACCCCTCCAGCATCCTCCAGGATCACTGACACCAGGACATGAGCAGAGGAGTCACACATCACTCATACTGCAGCTAGGACTCACCCCTCCAGCATCCTCCAGGGTCACTGACACCAGGACATGAGCAGAGGAGTCACACACCATTCATACTGCAGATAGGACTCACCCCTCCAGCATCCTCCAGGATCACTGACACCAGGACATGAGCAGAGGAGTCACACATCAGACTGCAGATAGGACTCACCCCTCCAGCATCCTCCAGGATCACTGACACCAGGACATGAGCAGAGGAGTCATACATCACTTATACTGCAGATAGGACTCACCCCTCCAGCATCCTCCAGGATCACTGACACCAGGACATGAGCAGAGGAGTCACACATCATACTGCAGATAGGACTCACCCCTCCAGCATCCTCCAGGATCACTGACACCAGGACATGAGCAGAGGAGTCACACATCACTCATACTGCAGATAGGACCCACCCCTCCAGCATCCTCCAGGATCACTGACACCGGGACATGAGCAGAGGAGTCACACATCATACTGCAGATAGGACCCACCCCTCCAGCATCCTCCAGGATCACTGACACCGGGACATGAGCAGAGGAGTCACACATCATACTGCAGATAGGACTCACCCCTCCAGCACCCTCCAGGATCACTGACACCAGGACATGAGCAGAGGAGTCACACATCATACTGCAGATAGGACTCACCCCTCCAGCATCCTCCAGGATCACTGACACCAGGACATGAGCAGAGGGGTCACACATCATTCATACTGCAGATAGGACTCACCCCTCCAGCATCCTCCAGGGTCACTGACACCAGGACATGCTAATCTGTTTCTTGGGGCATGGGAGGAGAGACACATCCACGATTTGGACAATCCTTTTAGGATGCACCTGAGGATGTGGTCCAGATATGTGGATGATGTCTTGGCCTTCTGGTCTGGAGATGTTCCAACCTTAATGGACTTTTTGAAGTATCTAAACACCAATGATATCAATATGTTGTTCACGATGGAATATTCCAGTGAGAAAATTTGCTTCCTGGATTTGGAACTCTTGATTGAAGAATGTGGAGTCGTGACAAGGGGTTATCGGAAACCGACGGCCTCTAACACGATCCTACATTCAGACAGCTACCATCCCTCTCATGTCACCAGATCATTTCCGTTTGGCCAGTTTCTGCGTTTACGCAGGAACAACACCAGACTGGACGATTTTGTTGAACAGGCCAACGAACTAAAGTCACGTTTGTTGTTAAGAGGCTACGACAGTGTGGCCCTAGATTCAGCAATGAACGAAGCCTTGATAAGAGATAGGTTGGATTTAATCAATAGAAAAAAATATAATCCTAGCCATCAAAAGAAAGGACTAGGAGTTTTCACCTTTAAATACTCCCCAATGGAAAGAGAAATCAAAGATGTTATCAACAGGAATTGGTCTATCCTACTTCAGGATCCTATCCTTAAAGAATGTTTACCTTCCAAACCTCTTGTTGCGTTTAAGAAAGCACCCACAATTGGTGACCTCTTGGTCCATAGCGACTTCCGTGAGGGTCCTCACCGCACATGGCTGGATAACATTGCCTCCGCAGGCAACCACCGCTGCGGCTTTTGCAAAGCTTGTCGCCACATGAGAACGGGTGAGTCTTATCGACTCGGTCCTGTCCAATTCAAGGTCCCGTTCTTTGCCACCTGCAGAACGACTTTTGTCGTTTATGCATTATGGTGCCCTTGCCAGCGGTTTTACGTTGGCAAGACGACCAGAATGGTCAAAGATAGAATCTTGGAGCATGTACGCCTGCTCCCAAAAGGGAAGGGCTGTCCCAGGATAGTTGACCATATGGCCACGGCACACAATTCTGATCCAAACCTACTCTCTTTTGCTTGCGTGGACCTCTGTAATCTTCCCCGCAGAGGTGGCAATAGAAAGAAGCTACTTTTGAGACTAGAAGCCAAGTGGATCTTCAGGACGGACGCTATGGGCCCTTTGGGTCTCAACGATTACGTTGATTTGGCCTGCTTCCTGGACCCCTAGGTCTCTCCTACTTGGGGTTTTTCAGTCTGTCTCCTACTCTGTTCTCTACCTTATACATCATGACTGCAGTTTTGTACTATAAATTTCTAATGGGTTTTTAGGCTTATATTTTTGTATTTTTATACGCAGTTATATGCAAATATATTTATATACATTTTTGTATTAGTCTTCTAATTAAGGTTTATAATATGCAGTCATGATGTCATCTAATATTATTTCACTTTTGTGGTTTAGTGTTTACTGTCCTTAACAATGGCTTTGCATTCTCCCTCTTTTTCCTTCTACAGGACCTCTGTCTGGGTCCCTTGTGCCCTGCCATACCACCCCTTTTCCCTGTTTCCCTCCCTCCACTCCACTCCCCACTTTTCCCATCCCTTCCCCCCCCCCTCCCCCATTCCCCAGCGCTTTCCTCCTACACGCTTTCTTATATGCATGGAGAGTCTGTAAATACGTTTTCCCTCTTAGCTAATAAGCTAGTTCTAGGCAATCTCCCTGGCAACAACATACGTACATAAAGGAGCCTTTTTTGCTACACGCCCCCTGGTCGCGTCTTGGTCGGAAGTTTTCTTTGCCGGCCGGTGACGTGGGTTGGGGGTGGAGCAGTCTCCATGGGAACAGTCGCACGCCCGTTGCCTTAGTGGCTCTGATGAGCGGGCGGCGTGAAGCGTCATTACGCTCCTTCCCGGACAGCAGCCTCTCCCATTGGCCAGCGCATTGGGGATTGTGGGAATGATAGGCGGGGACACTACACGGAAGACAGCTATTTCTTTAGCGTCTTCGACTTCACACATTGTGCACACAGGCCTCAGAAGAAGCAAGGCTTATTCCACAGCGAAACGGTCGTAAGGCCGTGCACCCACCGGCGCCCACAGACGTCCCTCCCTCACCTCAGCAGCAGCACGATAAGCACTTGTGATACAATGCACTATTATGCCACTTGATGCTACACCATTGTTTTCACTCATGTATGCCTGCTGATATACATTAAAAAGCTACAGTGCCAGACCATCTCCTTTCTTGCAATATGTTCCATGATACTGCTCACCAACGGTCTTGAGCACGTAGCCCCTGCTGGGGATACACGTTTAATCTGCAAATACTTGCTACATCCCATCCTCGGGTTACCCTGAGTGCCTGCCTAACCTTTCCTTTACATACTGCAGATAGGACTCACCCCTCCAGCATCCTCCAGGATCACTGACACCAGGACATGAGCAGAGGAGTCACACATCACTCATACTGCAGATAGGACTCACCCCTCCAGCATCCTCCAGGATCACTGACACCAGGACATGAGCAGAGGAGTCACACATCATTCATACTGCAGATAGGACTCACCCCTCCAGCATCCTCCAGGGTCACTGACACCAGGACATGAGCAGAGGAGTCACACATCACTCATACTGCAGATAGGACTCACCCCTCCAGCATCCTCCAGGGTCACTGACACCAGGACATGAGCAGAGGAGTCACACATCACTCATACTGCAGATAGGATTCACCTCTCCAGCATCCTCCAGGATCACTGACACCAGGACATGAGCAGAGGAGTCACACATCACTCATACTGCAGATAGGACTCACCCCTCCAGCATCCTCCAGGATCACTGACACCAGGACATGAACAGAGGAGTCACACATCATACTACAGATAGGACTCACCCCTCCAGCATCCTCTAGGATCACTGACACCAGGACATGAGCAGAGGAGTCACACATCATACTGCAGATAGGACCCACCCCTCCAGCATTCTCCAGGGTCACTGACACCAGGACATGAGCAGAGGAGTCACACATCACTCATACTGCAGATAGGACACACCCCTCCAGCATCCTCCAGGGTCACTGACACCAGGACATGAGCAGAGGAGTCACACATCACTCATACTGCAGATAGGACTCACCCCTCCAGCATTCTCCAGGGTCACTGACACCAGGACATGAGCAGAGGAGTCACACATCATACTGCAGATAGGACTCACCCCTCCAGCATTCTCCAGGGTCACTGACACCAGGACATGAGCAGATGAGTCACACATCATACTGCAGATAGGACTCACCCCTCCAGCATTCTCCAGGATCACTGACACCAGGACATGAGCAGAGAAGTCACACATCATACTGCAGATAGGACTCACCCCTCCAGCATTCTTCAGGGTCACTGACACCAGGACATGAGCAGAGGAGTCACACATCATACTGCAGATAGGACTCACCCCTCCAGCATTCTCCAGGGTCACTGACACCAGGACATGAGCAGAGGAGTCACACATCATACTGCAGATAGGACTCACCCCTCCAGCATTCTCCAGGGTCACTGACACCAGGACATGAGCAGAGGAGTCACACACCATACTGCAGATAGGACTCACCCCTCCAGCATTCTCCAGGGTCACTGACACCAGGACATGAGCAGAGGAGTCACACATCATACTGCAGATAGGACTCACCCCTCCAGGATCCTCCAGGATCACTGACACCAGGACATGAGCAGAGGAGTCACACATCATACTGCAGATAGGACTCACCCCTCCAGCATTCTCCAGGATCACTGACACCAGGACATGTGCAGAGGAGTCACACATCACTCATACTGCAGATAGGACTTACCCCTCCAGCATTCTCCAGGATCACTGACACCAGGACATGAGCAGAGGGGTCACACATCATACTGCAGATAGGACTCACCCCTCCAGCATTCTCCAGGATCACTGACACCAGGACATGAGCAGAGGAGTCACACACCATTCATACTGCAGATAGGACACACCCCTCCAGCATCCTCCAGGATCACTGACACCAGGACATGAGCAGAGGAATCACACATCATACTGCAGATAGGACTCACCCCTCCAGCATCCTCCAGGATCACTGACACCAGGACATGAGCAGAGGAGTCACACATCACTCATACTGCAGATAGGACTCACCCCTCCAGCATCCTCCAGGATTACTGACACCAGGACATGAGCAGAGGAGTCACACATCATACTACAGATAGGACTCACCCCTCCAGCATCCTCCAAGATCACTGACACCAGGACATGAGCAGAGGGGTCACACATCACTCATACTGCAGATAGGACTTACCCCTCCAGCATTCTCCAGGGTCACTGACACCAGGACATGAGCAGAGGAGTCACACATCATACTGCAGATAGGACTCACCCCTCCAGCATCCTCCAGGGTCACTGACACCAGGACATGAGCAGAGGAGTCACACATCACTCATACTGCAGATAGGACTCACCCCTCCAGCATCCTCCAGGATCACTGACACCAGGACATGAGCAGAGGAGTCACACATCATACTGCAGATAGGACTCACCCCTCCAGCATTTTCCAGGATCACTGACACCAGGACATGAGCAGAGGAGTCACACATCACTCATACTGCAGATAGGACCCACCCCTCCAGCATTCTCCAGGATCACTGACACCAGGGCATGAGCAGAGGAGTCACACATCATACTGCAGATAGGACTCACCCCTCCAGCATTCTCCAGGATCACTGACACCAGGACATGAGCAGAGGAGTCACACATCATACTGCAGATAGGACTCACCCCTCCAGCATTCTCCAGGGTCACTGACACCAGGACATGAGCAGAGGAGTCACACATCATACATACTGCAGATAGGACTCACCCCTCCAGCATTCTCCAGGATCACTGACACCAGGACATGAGCAGAGGAGTCACACATCATACTGCAGATAGGACTCACCCCTCCAGCATTCTCCAGGGTCACTGACACCAGGGCATGAGCAGAGGAGTCACACATCATTCATACTGCAGATAGGACTCACCCCTCCAGCATTCTCCAGGATCACTGACACCAGGGCATGAGCAGAGGAGTCACACATCATACTGCAGATAGGACTCACCCCTCCAGCATCCTCCAGGGTCACTGACACCAGGACATGAGCAGAGGAGTCACACATCACTCATACTGCAGATAGGACTCACCCTTCCAGCATCCTCCAGGATTACTGACACCAGGACATGAGCAGAGGAGTCACACATCATACTGCAGATAGGACTCACCCCTCCAGCATCCTCCAGGGTCACTGACACCAGGACATGAGCAGAGGAGTCACACATCACTCATACTGCAGATAGGACTCACCCCTCCAGCATCCTCCAGGGTCACTGACACCAGGACATGAGCAGAGTAGTCACACATCATACTGCAGATAGGACTCACCCCTCCAGCATCCTCCAGGATCACTGACACCAGGACATGAGCAGAGGAGTCACACATCACTCATACTGCAGATAGGACCCACCCCTCCAGCATCCTCCAGGATCACTGACACCAGGACATGAGCAGAGGAGTCACACATCACTCATACTGCAGATAGGACTCACCCCTCCAGCATTCTCCAGGATCACTGACACCAGGGCATGAGCAGAGGAGTCACACATCATACTGCAGATAGGACTCACCCCTCCAGCATTCTCCAGGATCACTGACACCAGGACATGAGCAGAGGAGTCACACATCATACTGCAGATAGGACTCACCCCTCCAGCATCCTCCAGGATCACTGACACCAGGACATGAGCAGAGGGGTCACACATCACTCATACTGCAGATAGGACTCACCCCTCCAGCATCCTCCAGGATCACTGACACCAGGACATGAGCAGAGGAGTCACACATCATACTGCAGATAGGACTCACCCCTCCAGCATCCTCCAGGATCACTGACACCAGGACATGAGCAGAGGAGTCACACATCATACTGCAGATAGGACTCACCCCTGCAGCATTCTCCAGGATCACTGACACCAGGACATGAGCAGAGGAGTCACACATCATTCATACTGCAGATAGGACTCACCCCTCCAGCATCCTCCAGGATCACTGACACTAGTGTTGGGCGAACAGTGTTCGCCACTGTTCGGGTTCTGCAGAACATCACCCTGTTCGGGTGATGTTCGAGTTCGGCCGAACACCTGACGGTGCTCGGCCAAACCGTTCGGCCATATGGCCGAACTAAGAGCGCATGGCCGAACGTTCCCCGAACGTTCGGCTAGCGCTGTGATTGGCCGAACGGGTCACGTGGTTCGGACCCGAACGCGCTCTGATTGGCCGAACTGTCACGTGGTTCGGGTAAATAAATACCCGAACCACGTCATATCTCCGCCATTTGTCTGTGGGTTTAGCTTTGGGTAGGCAGGCAGGGTAGTTCGCGCTCCAGCCACGCTAGCCAGGGTCCCCCCCAGTCATTGTGTGTCACTGCTGGGAACAGTAGTACACCGCTCGTTCAGCCACACTATATAGCATTCTGTGTACTGTTCTGTGTCTGCTGGGAACAGTGGTACACCGCTCGTTCAGCCACACTATATAGCATTCTGTGTACTGTTCTGTGTCTGCTGGGAACAGTAGTACACCGCTCGTTCAGCCACACTATATAGCATTCTGTGTACTGTTCTGTGTCTGCTGGGAACAGTAGTACACCGCTCGTTCAGCCACACTATATAGCATTCTGTGTACTGTTCTGTGTCTGCTGGGAACAGTAGTACACCGCTCGTTCAGCCACACTATATAGCATTCTGTGTACTGTTCTGTGTCTGCTGGGAACAGTGGTACACCGCTCGTTCAGCCACACTATATAGCATTCTGTGTACTGTTCTGTGTCTGCTGGGAACAGTAGTACACCGCTCGTTCAGCCACACTATATAGCATTCTGTGTACTGTTCTGTGTCTGCTGGGAACAGTAGTACACCGCTCGTTCAGCCACACTATATAGCATTCTGTGTACTGTTCTGTGTCTGCTGGGAACAGTAGTACACCGCTCGTTCAGCCACACTATATAGCATTCTGTGTACTGTTCTGTGTCTGCTGGGAACAGTAGTACACCGCTCGTTCAGCCACACTATATAGCATTCTGTGTACTGTTCTGTGTCTGCTGGGAACAGTAGTACACCGCTCGTTCAGCCACACTATATAGCATTCTGTGTACTGTTCTGTGTCTGCTGGGAACAGTAGTACACCGCTCGTTCAGCCACACTATATAGCATTCTGTGTACTGTTCTGTGTCTGCTGGGAACAGTAGTACACCGCTCGTTCAGCCACACTATATAGCATTCTGTGTACTGTTCTGTGTCTGCTGGGAACAGTGGTACACCGCTCGTTCAGCCACACTATATAGCATTCTGTGTACTGTTCTGTGTCTGCTGGGAACAGTGGTACACCGCTCGTTCAGCCACACTATATAGCATTCTGTGTACTGTTCTGTGTCTGCTGGGAACAGTAGTACACCGCTCGTTCAGCCACACTATATAGCATTCTGTGTACTGTTCTGTGTCTGCTGGGAACAGTAGTACACCGCTCGTTCAGCCACACTATATAGCATTCTGTGTACTGTTCTGTGTCTGCTGGGAATAGTGGTACACCGCTTGTTCAGCCACACTATATAGCATTCTGTGTACTGTTCTGTGTCTGCTGGGAATAGTGGTACACCGCTCGTTCGCCACTGTATAGCATTGTGCTCTGTGTCGCTGCTGGGAATAGTGGTACACCGCTCACCCGTCACTGTATAGCATTGTGCTCTGTGTCGCTGCTGGGAATAGTGGTACACCGCTCACCCGTCACTGTATAGCATTGTGCTCTGTGTCGCTGCTGGGAATAGTGGTACACCGCTCACCCGTCACTGTATAGCATTGTGCTCTGTGTCGCTGCTGGGAATAGTGGTACTGTATAGCATTTCTGTACTGCCACTGTACTGCTGCCAGTCAGCGTGTACTGTAAGGATAAGTGAAATGAGGAAGAAATCCGGTGAAAGAGGGAGGGGCAAGGGAAGAGGTGTTTCCCCTGACGGTTCACGTACAGGCCACAGGGGAGCACCCAAGAAAACCCACTCAATACCGCCCATGTTGTCCAGGACAACAACCCTCACAAATCCAAAAGAACAGGACCAGATAATTACTTGGATGACCTCTCAAGCGTCCAGCAGTGGGTTAAGCAGCACCAGCACATCACGCACGAGGTCCGAGTCCTCAGCCAGTTACAAGGAGCCAGTGGGCACAAAGCTGACACAACCGGCAGCGACACCACGCACACAACTGCCAGATAACCAGTCCGATGAATTACCTCAGGACACAATGGGGTATTCGCAGGAGCTATTCCCAGCCCAACAAACTTCCACCTTTCAAAGGTCAATGGAGGAACAGCCAGAAATGTTGTGCCTGGATTCACAACCGTTAACTGTGGGAAATGCACCGCGCACTGAAATACAAGGCGAGTTCGAAGAGGACTCGGAAACCCAAATCCCAGAGCAATTTGGGCAGGAGGGGTTGCAATTGCAGGAGGTCGGCCGACAAGATCTGGAAGACGACGTTGGAGTGTGCTGCGCAGAGGTTGTTGTGGGGAGCTCTACTCCACGGCGGTGGCCCACAATGACATATGACGAGTTTGAGGAGATGGAAGAGGAGGGTATGGACAATGTGGACAGAGACCCAGATTTTGTTTGTGAACGAGAACATCGCCGTCGTAGCAGCAGCACAGATGAGTCTGTTGAAGAACACACTGCTGCACGAGTTCGCCTTGTGCCACAAGGTAGGCGGCGCGCAATTTCAGGCACCACAAGCGTGGAAGTTCAAGTGAGAGGCAAAAGAGGAGCAAACAGAAATCGCCAGCAAGGAGGCAGGTGCTCCAAAGTCTGGGCTTTCTTTGAGAACTGCACTGAGGATGTTACCATGGCGATTTGCAAGGTGTGCAAGACCCGCCTGAGCAGGGGGAAAAATATTAACAACCTCTCCACCACCAGCATGAGCCGTCACATGCTATCCAAACATCCCACTCTTTGGGCAAACGCGTCAGGACAGGGTACCAGAAACAACACTGCCTCCCTTGGGTTCACCAGACCCGCCTCAGCAGCAGCAGTAGCCCAGCCATTGCGTGGTTCACAACATTCACAAACATCAGACGACGCTGACACTGTCACTTTCCGGAGTAGTGCTCTTGAGGTCTCCCAGTGTTCATCAAACACAACAACCAACAGCCCTTCCGTGTGCAGCGCTACGGTTCAGTTGTCTGTGTCGGAGATGTTTGAGCGCAAGAGGAAATTGCCAGCAAATGACCCCCGGGCCGTGGCAGTAACAGCCAGCATAGCCAAGCTTCTGGCCTGCGAAATGCTGCCATATCGATTGGTGGAGACAAACAGCTTCAAGGGCATGATGTCAGTGGCCATCCCACGTTACGTGGTTCCCAGCCGCTACCACTTTGCACGCTCTGCAGTGCCTGAGTTGCATGAGCACGTGGTCAGCAAAATAACCCGAAGCTTGAAGAATGCCGTTGCCTGCAAGGTTCACCTCACCACTGACACCTGGACGAGTGCGTTCGGCCAGGGTCGATACATCTCCCTTACCGCGCACTGGGTGAACCTTGTGGAGCCTGGCAGCGATTCCTCACCTGCTACGGCACGGGTGTTGCCCACGCCACAAACAGCTGCACCGCCGTCCCTCCCACTGGATAACAGCAGCACCTACCTCTCTGACTCCTTCTCCTCCAACGCATCTCAAAGCTGTACCTCATCCGGAAACGCTAACCCAGCAACAGTAGGATCGTGGAAGCAGTGCAGCACAGCTGTTGGCATGCGTCAGCAAGCGTTGCTGAAGCTAATCTGCCTTGGGGATAAGCAGCACACAGGGGAGGAAATTTGGAGGGGAATAAAGGAACAGACGGATTTGTGGCTGGCACCGCTGGACCTGAAACCGGGCATGGTTGTGTGTGATAATGGGAGTAATCTCATTCGCGCTTTAAGGTTGGCTAAGCTGACATACATCCCTTGCCTAGCGCACGTGATGAACCTAGTAGTTCAGCGGTTCCTGAGGACATACCCAGGCGTGGCCGATCTTCTGTTGAAGGTGCGTCGAGTGGCCAAACATTCCAGTACTGCTTCGGGGGCACTCGCCAAGATGCAGGAGCGCTTCAATCTCCCCCACCATCGCTTGCTGTGTGATGTCCCTACGCGCTGGAATTCTACGCTGCACATGCTAGCCCGCTTTTGTGAGCAGAAGAGTGCAGTGGTCCAGTACATGACGGCGCAGTACCGAGGCGCATCCGGACAGCTGCCAAGCTTCTGTGGATCCGATTGGGCCAACATGTTGGACCTCTGCCAAGTCCTCCAAAATTTTGAGCAATCCACGTTGCTTGTGAGCAGTGACAACTCTTCAGTCAGCATTACCATACCACTGCTGTGTTTACTGAAGAGGTCAATGTTGAAAATCAAGGAAACAGCTGTCATGATGCAACTGGGGGAATCTGAAGGAGAAAACGATCAGCGTGATGGTACCAACATCAGGCCATCCGCCTCAGGGAACGCTGGCCCCAGCAGCTATGACGAAGAAGAGGAGGAGGAACAGCTGGAGTTGGAGCAGGAATTTCATGCCACCACTGACGAGGGCCAGAGCGGTGCACGTTGGACTTCCACAATTCAACGCGAATGGTCAGCAGAAGCAGACCAGGAGGAAGGTGACGACTATGATGCATCACAACAACTATCACAACGCTCACAAGAGGATGATGAGGATTCTGGTAGGACTCTGGCACACATGGCTCAATTCATGCTAGACTGCATTGAACGTGACCCACGCATTGTGCGCATTCTGGACAACACCAATTACTGGGTTTATACCCTTCTGGATCCACGGTACAAACACAATGTTCCAAAACTGCTTGAAGAAAGAGTCAGACAGGTCAAAATGGAAGAATACCAGCAGGCCCTTGTGGAGACTTTAGAGAGGAGATTGACATCCTCCCCCTCCTCTAGCCAGTTGTACGCAGACAGACTGACTTCCGCAAACCCAGGACGACCAGGAGGGCAGCAAACAACGCAAGCCGCAGCTAGTACCCAAAAGGGAATGGTATCGGCAGTGTCCTTGGAGTGGGAAAATTTTCTGACACCCATGCAGCCGCAGCCCACTGAACAGCAAGCGTGCAGATCCACCTCCAACACCGATCGCCTGGAGAAGATGGTCAAGGACTACATGTCAGATGGCGTAGCTGTGTCGAACCATCCATCTGCACCCTTCAACTATTGGGTATCGAAGCTAGACACCTGGCACGAACTGGCAATGTACGCAATAGAGGTGCTGGCTTGCCCGGCAGCCAGCGTTATGTCGGAACGCTGTTTCAGTGCTGCCGGAGGCATCGTCACAGATCGGCGTATCCGCCTCTCCACAGAAAATGCAGACCATCTGACTCAAATTAAAATGAATCAATCCTGGATTGGAAATGACTACGCAACACTCCAGGACCCCAACCAAGTAACATGACCAATGAACATCTGGGATGGTGTTGCGTTTCCGGGCCCTGTTTATTGAACCTCTCATCTGTATTACATTTATGACTGCATGGCGGCAAAAAGCATTGCTGCTATATCCGCACGCTTTTTGTCCACATGCAAGGCCTGGGTTGTTGTGTCTCACAAAGCGTGGCCTTCTCCTCCTGCGCCTGCTCCTGTTCCATCACGTCTGCTGCTGCTGGGTTAGCGTTGCCGCGTGGTCCCTGTTTATTGAACCACTTATCTTTATTACATTTATGACTGCATGGCGGTACAAAGCATGCTATCCGCACGCTTCTTGCCCTCATGCAAGGCCTGGGTTGTTGTGTCTCACAAAGCGTGGCCTTCTCCTCCTGCGCCTGCTCCTGTTCCATCACGTCTGCTGCTGCTGGGTTAGCGTTGCCGCGTGGTCCCTGTTTATTGAACCACTTATCTTTATTACATTTATGACTGCATGTCGGTACAAAGCATGCTATCCGCACGCTTCTTGCCCTCATGCAAGGCCTGGGTTGTTGTGTCTCACAAAGCGTGGCCTTCTCCTCCTGCGCCTCCTCCTGTTCCATCACGTGTGCTGCTGCTGGGTTAGCGTTGCCGCGTGGTCCCTGTTTATTGAACCACTTATCTTTATTACATTTATGACTGCATGGCGGTACAAAGCATGCTATCCGCACGCTTCTTGTCCTCATGCAAGGCCTGGGTTGTTGTGTCTCACAAAGCGTGGCCTTCTTCTCCTCCTGCGCCACCCTCCTCCTGTTCCATCACGTGTGCTGCTGCTGGGTTAGCGTTACCGGTCCCTTTTCCTGGAACCTCTTATATGTATTACATTTATGACTGCATGCCGACAAAAAACAAGTTACCTGTGCAAAGAAAACAGACATTTCCCGCATTTAAAAGACAGTTTTCCCTTTGAAACTTTAAAATCGATTTTCTCAAAAACTATAAGCTCTTTTTGCTAATTTTTTTTCCCTCTTGTACCCACTCCCAAGGTGCACATACCCTGTAAATTTGGGGTATGTAGCATGTAAGGAGGCTTTACAAACCACAAAAGTTCGGGTCCCCATTGACTTCCATTATGTTCGGAGTTCGGGTCGAACACCCGAACATCGCGGCCATGTTCGGCCTGTTCGGCCCGAACCCGAACATCTAGATGTTCGCCCAACACTAACTGACACCAGGACATGAGCAGAGGAGTCACACATCATTCATACTGCAGATAGGACTCACCCCTCCAGCATCCTCCAGGATTACTGACACCAGGACATGAGCAGAGGAGTCACACATCACTCATACTGCAGATAAGACTCACCCCTCCAGCATTCTCCAGGATCACTGACACCAGGACATGAGCAGAGGAGTCACACATCATTCATACTGCAGATAGGACTCACCCCTCCAGCATCCTCCAGGATCACTGACACCAGGACATGAGCAGAGGAGCCACACATCATACTGCAGATAGGACTCACCCCTCCAGCATCCTCCAGGATCACTGACACCAGGACATGAGCAGAGGAGTCACACATCATTCATACTGCAGATAGGACTCACCCCTCCAGCATCCTCCAGGATCACTGACACCAGGGCATGAGCAGAGGAGCCACACATCATACTGCAGATAGGACTCACCCTTCCAGCATCCTCCAGGATCACTGACACCAGGACATGAGCAGAGGGGTCACACATCATACTGCAGATAGGACGCACCCCTCCAGCATCCTCCAGGGTCACTGACACCAGGACATGAGCAGAGGAGTCACACATCACTCATACTGCAGATAGGACTCACCCCTCCAGCATCCTCCAGGGTCACTGACACCAGGACATGAGCAGAGTAGTCACACATCATACTGCAGATAGGACTCACTCCTCCAGCATCCTCCAGGATCACTGACACCAGGACATGAGCAGAGGGGTCACACATCACTCATACTGCAGATAGGACTCACCCCTCCAGCATCCTCCAGGATCACTGACACCAGGACATGAGCAGAGGGGTCACACATCATACTGCAGATAGGACTCACCCCTCCAGCATCCTCCAGGATCACTGACACCAGGACATGAGCAGAGGAGTCACACATCATACTGCAGATAGGACTCACCCCTCCAGCATCCTCCAGGATCACTGACACCAGGACATGAGCAGAGGAGTCACACATCATCCATACTGCAGATAGGACTCACCCCTCCAGCATTCTCCAGGATCACTGACACCAGGACATGAGCAGAGGGGTCACACATCATACTGCAGATAGGACTCACTCCTCCAGCATCCTCCAGGATCACTGACACCAGGACATGAGCAGAGGAGTCACACATCATTCATACTGCAGATAGGACTCACCCCTCCAGCATTCTCCAGGGTCACTGACACCAGGACATGAGCAGAGGAGTCACACATCATACTGCAGATAGGACTCACCCCTCCAGCATCCTCCAGGATCACTGACACCAGGACATGAGCAGAGGAGTCACACATCATACTGCAGATAGGACTCACCCCTCCAGCATTCTCCAGGATCACTGACACCAGGACATGAGCAGAGAAGTCACACATCATACTGCAGATAGGACTCACCCCTCCAGCATTCTTCAGGGTCACTGACACCAGGACATGAGCAGAGGAGTCACACATCATACTGCAGATAGGACTCACCCCTCCAGCATTCTCCAGGGTCACTGACACCAGGACATGAGCAGAGGAGTCACACATCATACTGCAGATAGGACTCACCCCTCCAGCATTCTCCAGGGTCACTGACACCAGGACATGAGCAGAGGAGTCACACACCATACTGCAGATAGGACTCACCCCTCCAGCATTCTCCAGGGTCACTGACACCAGGACATGAGCAGAGGAGTCACACATCATACTGCAGATAGGACTCACCCCTCCAGGATCCTCCAGGATCACTGACACCAGGACATGTGCAGAGGAGTCACACATCACTCATACTGCAGATAGGACTTACCCCTCCAGCATTCTCCAGGATCACTGACACCAGGACATGAGCAGAGGGGTCACACATCATACTGCAGATAGGACTCACCCCTCCAGCATTCTCCAGGATCACTGACACCAGGACATGAGCAGAGGAGTCACACACCATTCATACTGCAGATAGGACTCACCCCTCCAGCATCCTCCAGGATCACTGACACCAGGACATGAGCAGAGGAGTCACACATCACTCATACTGCAGATAGGACTCACCCCTCCAGCATCCTCCAGGATTACTGACACCAGGACATGAGCAGAGGAGTCACACATCATACTACAGATAGGACTCACCCCTCCAGCATCCTCCAAGATCACTGACACCAGGACATGAGCAGAGGGGTCACACATCACTCATACTGCAGATAGGACTTACCCCTCCAGCATTCTCCAGGGTCACTGACACCAGGACATGAGCAGAGGAGTCACACATCATACTGCAGATAGGACTCACCCCTCCAGCATCCTCCAGGGTCACTGACACCAGGACATGAGCAGAGGAGTCACACATCACTCATACTGCAGATAGGACTCACCCCTCCAGCATCCTCCAGGATCACTGACACCAGGACATGAGCAGAGGAGTCACACATCATACTGCAGATAGGACTCACCCCTCCAGCATTTTCCAGGATCACTGACACCAGGACATGAGCAGAGGAGTCACACATCACTCATACTGCAGATAGGACCCACCCCTCCAGCATTCTCCAGGATCACTGACACCAGGGCATGAGCAGAGGAGTCACACATCATACTGCAGATAGGACTCACCCCTCCAGCATTCTCCAGGATCACTGACACCAGGACATGAGCAGAGGAGTCACACATCATACTGCAGATAGGACTCACCCCTCCAGCATTCTCCAGGGTCACTGACACCAGGACATGAGCAGAGGAGTCACACATCATACTGCAGATAGGACTCACCCCTCCAGCATCCTCCAGGATCACTGACACCAGGACATGAGCAGAGGAGTCACACATCATACTGCAGATAGGACTCACCCCTCCAGGATCCTCCAGGATCACTGACACCAGGACATGAGCAGAGGAGTCACACATCATACTGCAGATAGGACTCACCCCTCCAGCATCCTCCAGGATCACTGACACCAGGACATGAGCAGAGGAGTCACACATCATTCATACTGCAGATAGGACTCACCCCTCCAGCATTCTCCAGGATCACTGACACCAGGGCATGAGCAGAGGAGTCACACATCATACTGCAGATAGGACTCACCCCTCCAGCATCCTCCAGGGTCACTGACACCAGGACATGAGCAGAGGAGTCACACATCACTCATACTGCAGATAGGACTCACCCTTCCAGCATCCTCCAGGATTACTGACACCAGGACATGAGCAGAGGAGTCACACATCATACTGCAGATAGGACTCACCCCTCCAGCATCCTCCAGGGTCACTGACACCAGGACATGAGCAGAGGAGTCACACATCACTCATACTGCAGATAGGACTCACCCCTCCAGCATCCTCCAGGGTCACTGACACCAGGACATGAGCAGAGGAGTCACACATCATACTGTAGATAGGACTCACCCCTCCAGCATCCTCCAGGATCACTGACACCAGGACATGAGCAGAGGAGTCACACATCACTCATACTGCAGATAGGACCCACCCCTCCAGCATTCTCCAGGATCACTGACACCAGGGCATGAGCAGAGGAGTCACACATCATACTGCAGATAGGACTCACCCCTCCAGCATTCTCCAGGATCACTGACACCAGGACATGAGCAGAGGAGTCACACATCATACTGCAGATAGGACTCACCCCTCCAGCATCCTCCAGGATCACTGACACCAGGACATGAGCAGAGGAGTCACACATCATACTGCAGATAGGACTCACCCCTGCAGCATTCTCCAGGATCACTGACACCAGGACATGTGCAGAGGAGTCACACATCATACTGCAGATAGGACTCACCCCTCCAGCATCCTCCAGGATCACTGACACCAGGACATGAGCAGAGGAGTCACACATCATTCATACTGCAGATAGGACTCACCCCTCCAGCATTCTCCAGGGTCACTGACACCAGGACATGAGCAGAGGAGTCACACATCATACTGCAGATAGGACTCACCCCTCCAGCATCCTCCAGGGTCACTGACACCAGGACATGAGCCGAGGGGTCACACATCATTCATACTGCAGATAGGACTCACCCCTCCAGCATCCTCCAGGATCACTGACAAAAGGACATGAGCAGAGGAGTCACACATCATACTGCAGATAGGACTCACCCCTCCAGCATTCTCCAGGATCACTGACACCAGGACATGAGCAGAGGAGTCACACATCATTCATACTGCAGATAGGACTCACCCCTCCAGCAACCCATAGGATCACTGACACCAGGACATGAGCAGAGGAGTCACACATCATTCATACTGCAGATAGGACTCACCCCTCCAGCATCCTCCAGGATTACTGACACCAGGACATGAGCAGAGGAGTCACACATCACTCATACTGCAGATAGGACTCACCCCTCCAGCATTCTCCAGGATCACTGACACCAGGACATGAGCAGAGGAGTCACACATCATTCATACTGCAGATAGGACTCACCCCTCCACATCCTCCAGGATCACTGACACCAGGACATGAGCAGAGGAGCCACACATCATACTGCAGATAGGACTCACCCCTCCAGCATCCTCCAGGATCACTGACACCAGGACATGAGCAGAGGAGTCACACATCATTCATACTGCAGATAGGACTCACCCCTCCAGCATCCTCCAGGATCACTGACACCAGGGCATGAGCAGAGGAGTCACACATCATACTGCAGATAGGACTCACCCCTCCAGCATCCTCCAGGATCACTGACACCAGGACATGAGCAGAGGAGCCACACATCATACTGCAGATAGGACTCACCCCTCCAGCATCCTCCAGGATCACTGACACCAGGGCATGAGCAGAGGAGTCACACATCATACTGCAGATAGGACTCACCCCTCCAGCATTCTCCAGGATCACTGACACCAGGGCATGAGCAGAGGAGTCACACATCACTCATACTGCAGATAGGACTCACCCCTCCAGCATCCTCCAGGATCACTGACACCAGGACATGAGCAGAGGGGTCACACATCATACTGCAGATAGGACACACCCTTCCAGCATCCTCCAGGATCACTGACACCAGGACATGAGCAGAGGGGTCACACATCATACTGCAGATAGGACTCACCCCTCCAGCATCCTCCAGGATCACTGACACCAGGACATGAGCAGAGGAGTCACACATCATTCATACTGCAGATAGGACTCACCCCTCCAGCATCCTCCAGGGTCACTGACACCAGGACATGAGCAGAGGAGTCACACATCATACTGCAGATAGGACTCACTCCTCCAGCATCCTCCAGGATCACTGACACCAGGACATGAGCAGAGGGGTCACACATCACTCATACTGCAGATAGGACTCACCCCTCCAGCATCCTCCAGGATCACTGACACCGGGACATGAGCAGAGGAGTCACACATCATACTGCAGATAGGACTCACCCCTCCAGCATCCTCCAGGATCACTGACACCGGGACATGAGCAGAGGAGTCACACATCATCCATACTGCAGATAGGACTCACCCCTCCAGCATCCTCCAGGATCACTGACACCAGGACATGAGCAGAGGAGTCACACATCATCCATACTGCAGATAGGACTCACCCCTCCAGCATTCTCCAGGATCACTGACACCAGGACATGAGCAGAGGAGTCACACATCATTCATACTGCAGATAGGACTCACCCCTCCAGCATCCTCCAGGGTCACTGACACCAGGACATGAGCAGAGGAGTCACACATCATTCATACTGCAGATAGGACTCACCCCTCCAGCATCCTCCAGGGTCACTGACACCAGGACATGAGCAGAGGAGTCACACATCATACTGCAGATAGGACTCACCCCTCCAGCATCCTCCAGGGTCACTGACACCAGGACATGAGCAGAGGAGTCACACATCACTCATACTGCAGATAGGACTCACCCCTCCAGCATCCTCCAGGGTCACTGACACCAGGACATGAGCAGAGTAGTCACACATCATACTGCAGATAGGACTCACCCCTCCAGCATCCTCCAGGATCACTGACACCAGGACATGAGCAGAGGGGTCACACATCACTCATACTGCAGATAGGACTTACCCCTCCAGCATTCTCCAGGGTCACTGACACCAGGACATGAGCAGAGGAGTCACACATCATACTGCAGATAGGACTCACCCCTCCAGCATTCTCCAGGATCACTGACACCAGGACATGAGCAGAGGAGTCACACATCATACTGCAGATAGGACTCACCCCTCCAGCATCCTCCAGGGTCACTGACACCAGGACATGAGCAGAGGAGTCACACATCACTCATACTGCAGATAGGACTCACCCCTCCAGCATCCTCCAGGATCACTGACACCAGGACATGTGCAGAGGAGTCACACATCACTCATACTGCAGATAGGACTCACCCCTCCAGCATCCTCCAGGATCACTGACACCAGGACATGAGCAGAGGAGTCACACATCATACTGCAGATAGGACTCACCCCTCCAGCATTCTCCAGGATCACTGACACCAGGACATGAGCAGAGGAGTCACACATCATTCATACTGCAGATAGGACTCACCCCTTTCAGCATCCTCCAGGGTCACTGACACCAGGACATGAGCAGAGGAGTCACACATCATACTGCAGATAGGACTCACCCCTCCAGCATCCTCCAGGATCACTGACACCAGGACATGAGCAGAGAAGTCACACATCATACTGCAGATAGGACTCACCCCTCCAGCATTCTTCAGGGTCACTGACACCAGGACATGAGCAGAGGAGTCACACATCATACTGCAGATAGGACTCACCCCTCCAGCATTCTCCAGGGTCACTGACACCAGGACATGAGCAGAGGAGTCACACATCATACTGCAGATAGCACTCACCCCTCCAGCATCCTCCAGGATCACTGACACCAGGACATGAGCAGAGGAGTCACACATCATACTGCAGATAGGACTCACCCCTCCAGCATTTTCCAGGATCACTGACACCAGGACATGAGCAGAGGAGTCACACATCATACTGCAGATAGGACTCACCCCTCCAGCATCCTCCAGGATAACACCAGGGCATGAGCAGAGGAGTCACACATCATACTGCAGATAGGACTCACCCCTCCAGCATTCTCCAGGATCACTGACACCAGGACATGAGCAGAGGAGTCACACATCATTCATACTGCAGATAGGACTCACCCCTCCAGCATCCTCCAGGATCACTGACACCAGGACATGAGCAGAGGAGTCACACATCATTCATACTGCAGATAGGACTCACCCTTCCAGCATCCTCCAGGATCACTGACACCAGGACATGAGCAGAGGAGTCACACATCATTCATACTGCAGATAGGACTCACCCCTCCAGCATCCTCCAGGATCACTGACACCAGGACATGAGCCGAGGGGTCACACATCATTCAAACTGCAGATAGGACTCACCCCTCCAGCATCCTCCAGGATCACTGACACCAGGACATGAGCAGAGGAGTCACACATCATACTGCAGATAGGACTCACCCCTCCAGCATTCTCCAGGATCACTGACACCAGGACATGAGCAGAGGAGTCACACATCACTCATACTGCAGATAGGACTCACCCCTCCAGCATCCTCCAGGATCACTGACACCAGGACATGAGCAGAGGAGTCACACATCACTCATACTGCAGATAGGACCCACCCCTCCAGCATCCTCCAGGATCACTGACACCAGGACATGAGCAGAGGAGTCACACATCATTCATACTGCAGATAGGACTCACCACTCCAGCATCCTCCAGGATTACTGACACCAGGACATGAGCAGAGGAGTCACACATCACTCATACTGCAGATAGGACTCACCCCTCCAGCATTCTCCAGGATCACTGACACCAGGACATGAGCAGAGGAGTCACACATCATTCATACTGCAGATAGGACTCACCCCTCCAGCATCCTCCAGGATCACTGACACCAGGACATGAGCAGAGGAGTCACACATCACTCATACTGCAGATAGGACTCACCCCTCCAGCATCCTCCAGGATCACTGACACCAGGACATGAGCAGAGGGTTCACACATCATACATACTGCAGATAGTACTCACCCCTCCAGCATCCTCCAGGATCACTGACACCAGGACATGAGCAGAGGAGTCACACATCACTCATACTGCAGATAGGACTCACCCCTCCAGCATCCTCCAGGATCACTGACACCAGGACATGAGCAGAGGAGTCACACATCATACTGCAGATAGGACTCACCCCTCCAGCATCCTCCAGGATCACTGACACCAGGACATGAGCAGAGGAGTCACACATCACTCATACTGCAGATAGGACTCACCCCTCCAGCATCCTCCAGGATCACTGACACCAGGACATGAGCAGAGGAGTCACACATCATACTGCAGATAGGACTCACCCCTCCAGCATCCTCCAGGATCACTGACACCAGGACATGAGCAGAGGAGTCACACATCACTCATACTGCAGATAGGACTCACCCCTCCAGCATCCTCCAGGATCACTGACACCAGGACATGAGCAGAGGAATCACACATCATACTGCAGATAGGACTCACCCCTCCAGCATCCTCCAGGGTCACTGACACCAGGACATGAGCAGAGGAGTCACACATCACTCATACTGCAGATAGGACCCACCCCTCCAGCATCCTCCAGGATCACTGACACCAGGGCATGAGCAGAGGAGTCACACATCATACTGCAGATAGGACTCACCCCTCCAGCATCCTCCAGGATCACTGACACCAGGACATGAGTAGAGGAGTCACACATCACTCATACTGCAGATAGGACTCACCCCTCCAGCATTCTCCAGGATCACTGACACCAGGGCATGAGCAGAGGAGTCACACATCATACTGCAGATAGGACTCACCCCTCCAGCATTCTCCAGGATCACTGACACCAGGGCATGAGCAGAGGAGTCACACATCATACTGCAGATAGGACTCACCCCTCCAGCATTCTCCAGGATCACTGACACCAGGACATGAGCAGAGGAGTCACACATCATACTGCAGATAGGACTCACCCCTCCAGCATCCTCCAGGATCACTGACACCAGGACATGAGCAAAGGAGCCACACATCATACTGCAGATAGGACTCACCCCTCCAGCATCCTCCAGGATCACTGACACCAGGACATGAGCAGAGGAGTCACACATCATACTGCAGATAGGACTCACCCCTCCAGCATCCTCCAGGATCACTGACACCAGGACATGAGTAGAGGAGTCACACATCACTCATACTGCAGATAGGACTCACCCCTCCAGCATTCTCCAGGATCACTGACACCAGGGCATGAGCAGAGGAGTCACACATCATACTGCAGATAGGACTCACCCCTCCAGCATCCTCCAGGGTCACTGACACCAGGACATGAGCAGAGGAGTCACACATCATACTGCAGATAGGACTCACCCCTCCAGCATCCTCCAGGATCACTGACACCAGGACATGAGCAAAGGAGCCACACATCATACTGCAGATAGGACTCACCCCTCCAGCATCCTCCAGGATCACTGACACCAGGACATGAGCAGAGGAGTCACACAACATTCATACTGCAGATAGGACTCATCCCTCCAGCATCCTCCAGGGTCACTGACACCAGGACATGAGCAGAGGGGTCACACATCATACTGCAGATAGGACCCACCCCTCCAGCATCCTCCAGGATCACTGACACCAGGACATGAGCAGAGGAGTCACACATCATTCATACTGCAGATAGGACTCATCCCTCCAGCATCCTCCAGGGTCACTGACACCAGGACATGAGCAGAGGGGTCACACATCATTCATACTGCAGATAGGACTCACCCCTCCAGCATCCTCCAGGATCACTGACACCAGGACATGAGTAGAGGAGTCACACATCACTCATACTGCAGATAGGACGCACCCCTCCAGCATTCTCCAGGATCACTGACACCAGGGCATGAGCAGAGGAGTCACACATCATACTGCAGATAGGACTCACCCCTCCAGCATCCTCCAGGATCACTGACACCAGGACATGAGCAGAGGAGCCACACATCATACTGCAGATAGGACTCACCCCTCCAGCATCCTCCAGGATCACTGACACCAGGACATGAGCAGAGGGGTCACACATCATTCATACTGCAGATAGGACTCACCCCTCCAGCATCCTCCAGTATCACTGACACCAGGACATGAGCAGAGGGGTCACACATCATTCATACTGCAGATAGGACTCACCCCTCCAGCATCCTCCAGGATCACTGACACCAGGACATGAGCAGAGGAGTCACACATCACTCATACTGCAGATAGGACTCACCCCTCCAGCATCCTCCAGGATCACTGACACCAGGGCATGAGCAGAGGAGTCACACATCATACTGCAGATAGGACTCACCCCTCCAGCATCCTCCAGGATCACTGACACCAGGACATGAGCAGAGGAGTCACACATCATACTGCAGATAGGACTCACCCCTCCAGCATCCTCCAGGATCACTGACACCAGGACATGAGCAGAGGAGTCACACATCACTCATACTGCAGATAGGACTCACCCCTCCAGCATCCTGCGGGATCACTGACACCAGGACATGAGCAGAGGGGTCACACATCATACTGCAGATAGGACTCACCCTTCCAGCATCCTCCAGGATCACTGACACCAGGACATGAGCAGAGGGGTCACACATCATACTGCAGATAGGACGCACCCCTCCAGCATCCTCCAGGGTCACTGACACCAGGACATGAGCAGAGGAGTCACACATCACTCATACTGCAGATAGGACTCACCCCTCCAGCATCCTCCAGGATCACTGACACCAGGACATGAGCAGAGGAATCACACATCATACTGCAGATAGGACTCACCCCTCCAGCATCCTCCAGGATCACTGACACCAGGACATGAGCAGAGGGGTCACACATCATTCATACTGCAGATAGGACTCACCCCTCCAGCATCCTCCAGGATCACTGACACCAGGACATGAGTAGAGGAGTCACACATCACTCATACTGCAGATAGGACGCACCCCTCCAGCATTCTCCAGGATCACTGACACCAGGGCATGAGCAGAGGAGTCACACATCATACTGCAGATAGGACTCACCCCTCCAGCATCCTCCAGGATCACTGACACCAGGACATGAGCAGAGGAGCCACACATCATACTGCAGATAGGACTCACCCCTCCAGCATTCTCCAGGATCACTGACACCAGGACATGAGCAGAGGAGTCACACATCACTCATACTGCAGATAGGACCCACCCCTCCAGCATCCTCCAGGATCACTGACACCAGGGCATGAGCAGAGGAGTCACACATCATACTGCAGATAGGACTCACCCCTCCAGCATCCTCCAGGATCACTGACACCAGGACATGAGTAGAGGAGTCACACATCACTCATACTGCAGATAGGACTCACCCCTCCAGCATTCTCCAGGATCACTGACACCAGGGCATGAGCAGAGGAGTCACACATCATACTGCAGATAGGACTCACCCCTCCAGCATTCTCCAGGATCACTGACACCAGGGCATGAGCAGAGGAGTCACACATCATACTGCAGATAGGACTCACCCCTCCAGCATTCTCCAGGATCACTGACACCAGGACATGAGCAGAGGAGTCACACATCATACTGCAGATAGGACTCACCCCTCCAGCATCCTCCAGGATCACTGACACCAGGACATGAGCAAAGGAGCCACACATCATACTGCAGATAGGACTCACCCCTCCAGCATCCTCCAGGATCACTGACACCAGGACATGAGCAGAGGAGTCACACATCATACTGCAGATAGGACTCACCCCTCCAGCATCCTCCAGGATCACTGACACCAGGACATGAGTAGAGGAGTCACACATCACTCATACTGCAGATAGGACTCACCCCTCCAGCATTCTCCAGGATCACTGACACCAGGGCATGAGCAGAGGAGTCACACATCATACTGCAGATAGGACTCACCCCTCCAGCATCCTCCAGGGTCACTGACACCAGGACATGAGCAGAGGAGTCACACATCATACTGCAGATAGGACTCACCCCTCCAGCATCCTCCAGGATCACTGACACCAGGACATGAGCAAAGGAGCCACACATCATACTGCAGATAGGACTCACCCCTCCAGCATCCTCCAGGATCACTGACACCAGGACATGAGCAGAGGAGTCACACAACATTCATACTGCAGATAGGACTCATCCCTCCAGCATCCTCCAGGGTCACTGACACCAGGACATGAGCAGAGGGGTCACACATCATACTGCAGATAGGACCCACCCCTCCAGCATCCTCCAGGATCACTGACACCAGGACATGAGCAGAGGAGTCACACATCATTCATACTGCAGATAGGACTCATCCCTCCAGCATCCTCCAGGGTCACTGACACCAGGACATGAGCAGAGGGGTCACACATCATTCATACTGCAGATAGGACTCACCCCTCCAGCATCCTCCAGGATCACTGACACCAGGACATGAGTAGAGGAGTCACACATCACTCATACTGCAGATAGGACGCACCCCTCCAGCATTCTCCAGGATCACTGACACCAGGGCATGAGCAGAGGAGTCACACATCATACTGCAGATAGGACTCACCCCTCCAGCATCCTCCAGGATCACTGACACCAGGACATGAGCAGAGGAGCCACACATCATACTGCAGATAGGACTCACCCCTCCAGCATCCTCCAGGATCACTGACACCAGGACATGAGCAGAGGGGTCACACATCATTCATACTGCAGATAGGACTCACCCCTCCAGCATCCTCCAGTATCACTGACACCAGGACATGAGCAGAGGGGTCACACATCATTCATACTGCAGATAGGACTCACCCCTCCAGCATCCTCCAGGATCACTGACACCAGGACATGAGCAGAGGAGTCACACATCACTCATACTGCAGATAGGACTCACCCCTCCAGCATCCTCCAGGATCACTGACACCAGGGCATGAGCAGAGGAGTCACACATCATACTGCAGATAGGACTCACCCCTCCAGCATCCTCCAGGATCACTGACACCAGGACATGAGCAGAGGAGTCACACATCATACTGCAGATAGGACTCACCCCTCCAGCATCCTCCAGGATCACTGACACCAGGACATGAGCAGAGGAGTCACACATCACTCATACTGCAGATAGGACTCACCCCTCCAGCATCCTGCGGGATCACTGACACCAGGACATGAGCAGAGGGGTCACACATCATACTGCAGATAGGACTCACCCTTCCAGCATCCTCCAGGATCACTGACACCAGGACATGAGCAGAGGGGTCACACATCATACTGCAGATAGGACGCACCCCTCCAGCATCCTCCAGGGTCACTGACACCAGGACATGAGCAGAGGAGTCACACATCACTCATACTGCAGATAGGACTCACCCCTCCAGCATCCTCCAGGATCACTGACACCAGGACATGAGCAGAGGAATCACACATCATACTGCAGATAGGACTCACCCCTCCAGCATCCTCCAGGATCACTGACACCAGGACATGAGCAGAGGGGTCACACATCATTCATACTGCAGATAGGACTCACCCCTCCAGCATCCTCCAGGATCACTGACACCAGGACATGAGTAGAGGAGTCACACATCACTCATACTGCAGATAGGACGCACCCCTCCAGCATTCTCCAGGATCACTGACACCAGGGCATGAGCAGAGGAGTCACACATCATACTGCAGATAGGACTCACCCCTCCAGCATCCTCCAGGATCACTGACACCAGGACATGAGCAGAGGAGCCACACATCATACTGCAGATAGGACTCACCCCTCCAGCATCCTCCAGGATCACTGACACCAGGACATGAGCAGAGGGGTCACACATCATTCATACTGCAGATAGGACTCACCCCTCCAGCATCCTCCAGTATCACTGACACCAGGACATGAGCAGAGGGGTCACACATCATTCATACTGCAGATAGGACTCACCCCTCCAGCATCCTCCAGGATCACTGACACCAGGACATGAGCAGAGGAGTCACACATCACTCATACTGCAGATAGGACTCACCCCTCCAGCATCCTCCAGGATCACTGACACCAGGACATGAGCAGAGGAGTCACACATCATACTGCAGATAGGACTCACCCCTCCAGCATCCTCCAGGATCACTGACACCAGGACATGAGCAGAGGAGTCACACATCACTCATACTGCAGATAGGACTCACCCCTCCAGCATCCTGCGGGATCACTGACACCAGGACATGAGCAGAGGGGTCACACATCATACTGCAGATAGGACTCACCCTTCCAGCATCCTCCAGGATCACTGACACCAGGACATGAGCAGAGGGGTCACACATCATACTGCAGATAGGACGCACCCCTCCAGCATCCTCCAGGGTCACTGACACCAGGACATGAGCAGAGGAGTCACACATCACTCATACTGCAGATAGGACTCACCCCTCCAGCATCCTCCAGGGTCACTGACACCAGGACATGAGCAGAGTAGTCACACATCATACTGCAGATAGGACTCACTCCTCCAGCATCCTCCAGGATCACTGACACCAGGACATGAGCAGAGGAGTCACACATCATCCATACTGCAGATAGGACTCACCTCTCCAGCATCCTCCAGGATCACTGACACCAGGACATGAGCAGAGGAGTCACACATCATCCATACTGCAGATAGGACTCACCCCTCCAGCATCCTCCAGGATCACTGACACCAGGACATGAGCAGAGGAGTCACACATCACTCATACTGCAGATAGGACTCACCTCTCCAGCATCCTCCAGGATCACTGACACCAGGACATGAGCAGAGGAATCACACATCATACTGCAGATAGGACTCACCCCTCCAGCATTCTCCAGGATCACTGACACCAGGACATGAGCAGAGGGGTCACACATCATACTGCAGATAGGACTCACTCCTCCAGCATCCTCCAGGATCACTGACACCAGGACATGAGCAGAGGAGTCACACATCATTCATACTGCAGATAGGACTCACCCCTCCAGCATCCTCCAGGGTCACTGACACCAGGACATGAGCAGAGGAGTCACACATCATACTGCAGATAGGACTCACCCCTCCAGCATCCTCCAGGGTCACTGACACCAGGACATGAGCAGAGGAGTCACACATCACTCATACTGCAGATAGGACTCACCCCTCCAGCATCCTCCAGGGTCACTGACACCAGGACATGAGCAGAGTAGTCACACATCATACTGCAGATAGGACTCACCCCTCCAGCATCCTCCAGGATCACTGACACCAGGACATGAGCAGAGGAGTCACACATCATTCATACTGCAGATAGGACTCACCCCTCCAGCATCCTCCAGGATCACTGACACCAGGACATGAGCAGAGGAGTCACACATCATTCATACTGCAGATAGGACTCACCCCTCCAGCATCCTCCAGGATCATTGACACCAGGACATGAGCAGAGGAGTCACACATCATACATACTGCAGATAGGACTCACCCTTCCAGCATCCTCCAGGATTACTGACACCAGGACATGAGCAGAGGAGTCACACATCATACTGCAGATAGGACTCACCCCTCCAGCATCCTCCAGGGTCACTGACACCAGGACATGAGCAGAGGAGTCACACATCACTCATACTGCAGATAGGACTCACCCCTCCAGCATCCTCCAGGGTCACTGACACCAGGACATGAGCAGAGTAGTCACACATCATACTGCAGATAGGACTCACCCCTCCAGCATCCTCCAGGATCACTGACACCAGGGCATGAGCAGAGGAGTCACACATCATACTGCAGATAGGACTCACCCCTCCAGCATCCTCCAGGATCACTGACACCAGGACATGAGCAGAGGAGCCACACATCATACTGCAGATAGGACTCACCCCTCCAGCATCCTCCAGGATCACTGACACCAGGACATGAGCAGAGGGGTCACACATCATACTGCAGATAGGACTCACCCCTCCAGCATCCTCCAGGATCACTGACACCAGGACATGAGCAGAGGGGTCACACATCATACTGCAGATAGGACTCACCCCTCCAGCATCCTCCAGGATCACTGACACCAGGACATGAGCAGAGGAGTCACACATCACTCATACTGCAGATAGGACCCACCCCTCCAGCATTCTCCAGGATCACTGACACCAGGGCATGAGCAGAGGAGTCACACATCATACTGCAGATAGGACTCACCCCTCCAGCATTCTCCAGGATCACTGACACCAGGACATGAGCAGAGGAGTCACACATCATACATACTGCAGATAGGACTCACCCCTCCAGCATTCTCCAGGATCACTGACACCAGGACATGAGCAGAGGAGTCACACATCATACTGCAGATAGGACTCACCCCTCCAGCATTCTCCAGGATCACTGACACCAGGACATGAGCAGAGGAGTCACACATCATACTGCAGATAGGACTCACCCCTCCAGCATCCTCCAGGATCACTGACACCAGGACATGAGCAGAGGAGTCACACATCATACTGCAGATAGGACTCACCCCTCCAGCATTCTCCAGGATCACTGACACCAGGACATGAGCAGAGGAGTCACACATCATTCATACTGCAGATAGTTCTCACCCCTCCAGCATCCTCCAGGATCACTGACACCAGGACATGAGCAGAGGAGTCACACATCATTCATACTGCAGATAGGACTCACCCCTCCAGCATCCTCCAGGATCACTGACACCAGGACATGAGCAGAGGAGTCACACATCACTCATACTGCAGATAGGACCCACCCCTCCAGCATTCTCCAGGATCACTGACACCAGGGCATGAGCAGAGGAGTCACACATCATACTGCAGATAGGACTCACCCCTCCAGCATTCTCCAGGATCACTGACACCAGGACATGAGCAGAGGAGTCACACATCATACATACTGCAGATAGGACTCACCCCTCCAGCATTCTCCAGGATCACTGACACCAGGACATGAGCAGAGGAGTCACACATCATACTGCAGATAGGACTCACCCCTCCAGCATTCTCCAGGATCACTGACACCAGGACATGAGCAGAGGAGTCACACATCATACTGCAGATAGGACTCACCCCTCCAGCATCCTCCAGGATCACTGACACCAGGACATGAGCAGAGGAGTCACACATCATACTGCAGATAGGACTCACCCCTCCAGCATTCTCCAGGATCACTGACACCAGGACATGAGCAGAGGGGTCACACATCATCCATACTGCAGATAGGAATCACCCCTCCAGCATCCTCCAGGGTCACTGACACCAGGACATGAGCAGAGGAGTCACACATCATACATACTGCAGATAGGACTCACCCCTCCAGCATCCTCCAGGATCACTGACACCAGGACATGAGCAGAGGGGTCACACATCATTCATACTGCAGATAGGACTCACCCCTCCAGCATCCTCCAGGATCACTGACAGCAGGACATGAGCAGAGGAGTCACACATCACTCATACTGCAGATAGGACTCACCCCTCCAGCATCCTCCAGGATCACTGACACCAGGACATGAGCAGAGGAGTCACACATCATTCATACTGCAGATAGGACTCACCCCTCCAGCATCCTCCAGGATCATTGACACCAGGACATGAGCAGAGGAGTCACACATCATACATACTGCAGATAGGACTCACCCTTCCAGCATCCTCCAGGATTACTGACACCAGGACATGAGCAGAGGAGTCACACATCATACTGCAGATAGGACTCACCCCTCCAGCATCCTCCAGGGTCACTGACACCAGGACATGAGCAGAGGAGTCACACATCACTCATACTGCAGATAGGACTCACCCCTCCAGCATCCTCCAGGGTCACTGACACCAGGACATGAGCAGAGTAGTCACACATCATACTGCAGATAGGACTCACCCCTCCAGCATCCTCCAGGGTCACTGACACCAGGACATGAGCAGAGGAGTCACACATCACTCATACTGCAGATAGGACCCACCCCTCCAGCATCCTCCAGGATCACTGACACCAGGACATGAGCAGAGGAGTCACACATCACTCATACTGCAGATAGGACTCACCCCTCCAGCATTCTCCAGGATCACTGACACCAGGACATGAGCAGAGGAGTCACACATCATTCATACAGCAGATAGGACTCACCCCTCCAGCATCCTCCAGGATCACTAACACCAGGACATGAGCAGAGGAGTCACACATCATTCATACTGCAGATAGGACTCACCCCTCCAGCATCCTCCAGGATCACTGACACCAGGACATGAGCAGAGGAGTCACACATCACTCATACTGCAGATAGGACTCACCCCTCCAGCATCCTCCAGGATCACTGACACCAGGACATGAGCAGAGGAATCACACATCATACTGCAGATAGGACTCACCCCTCCAGCATCCTCCAGGGTCACTGACACCAGGACATGAGCAGAGGAGTCACACATCATACTGCAGATAGGACTCACCCCTCCAGCATCCTCCAGGATCACTGACACCAGGACATGAGCAGAGGAGTCACACATCATACTGCAGATAGGACTCACCCCTCCAGCATCCTCCAGGATCACTGACACCAGGACATGAGCAGAGGAGTCACACATCACTCATACTGCAGATAGGACTCACCCCTCCAGCATCCTCCAGGATCACTGACACCAGGACATGAGCAGAGGAATCACACATCATACTGCAGATAGGACTCACCCCTCCAGCATCCTCCAGGATCACTGACACCAGGACATGAGCAGAGGAGTCACACATCACTCATACTGCAGATAGGACTCACCCCTCCAGCATCCTCCAGGATCACTGACACCAGGACATGAGCAGAGGAGTCACACATCATTCATACTGCAGATAGGACTCACCCCTCCAGCATCCTCCAGGATCACTGACACCAGGACATGAGCAGAGGAGTCACACATCACTCATACTGCAGATAGGACTCACCCCTCCAGCATCCTCCAGGATCACTAACATCAGGACATGAGCAGAGGGGTCACACATCATTCATACTGCAGATAGGACTCACCCCTCCAGGGTCAGTGACACCAGGGCAACACTGTCCTTAAAGCGCACCAATAGTCCACATTTTACAGGAAGCCACAGTCACAGATTTATTGATCACTACTGATGAGGTAATGTCAGAGCAGAGCTGATTACCTACCTCTGTGGATATCCACAAACCCTGCACTGTTGGTGTTGAGGACTGGGTTGGCAAACACTGACTTAGATGATCACATGAGGACAGTGGCTAAGGCTGGAAGCATTTGACAGCAAAGATTATCCACACAGACCAGAAGTTTTAGCATCCAACAGCTGCTAAGAAGTGCCAGTCCAGGACCCAAGCTCGGAGTCTGGAGGTATCATGAAGTGGTTACTTCCATAATGGATTGCTGCTCCTAAGGCCTAACCACCTAACACCAGCTGTCATTTGTATCCTATAAGCACCCCAATTGATGTAGAAGAGCAACCTCAGTATGACAGTTACCCATTGTTAGGTGGTGTCCGTATACTATGGAGGAGAATCCCAATCCACCACCACCACCATCATTCTCTCCATCCAACACATCTCAGAACTACTGACCATGGTGACATTATTACATGCAGTACAGTGTCCTTACGTGTCATATAATGTGACGGTGCGGGAACCATTGGTGGTGTTCACTAGACAGCAGGCACACGGGGTGTCCCCCCAGCTCTGCCAGCTCACATTGGAGGCATCAATGTTCCTCTTGCGGAAATCTGATGTGATGTAACTATGGCATGGGGAGAATAATTAGATATATAAATACTCATGATATAACATTCATCTGATGGATGGAGAAGAAGTGGAGCAAGCTTTACTGTCCTGAACATATGATACGGGCCAGAGGCAATTCTTTTATGTTTTGTAGTGATCGTGTTCCTTCAAAAGACACCAATTCATGCTGTGGACCTCTTGTACAAAAATGGACTTAGCAGAGTCACAGCAGTCTATAACTCACATTTATTTCCTATCTTTCTGAGATGGAGATACTATAATCCTACCTTACAAAACTATACACCTCTTGTGTACTTCTGATACCACAGGTGTGGTCCTTACCTTGTCTTCACACAAAGACAACCTCCATTTCTAGATCATACCTCATGTCCTTCTCATTCCCTACCTTGTCCTCACACAAAGACAACCTCCATCTGTAGTTCATATCTCATGTCCTTCTCATTCCCTACCTTGTACTCACACAAAGACAACCTCCATCTATAGATCTTACCTCATGTCTTTCTCATTCCCTATCTTGTCCTCACACAGAAACCCCCTCCATCTCTAGATCATACCTCACGTGCATCTCATTCCTTACCTTGTCCTCACACACAAACCCCCTCCATCTGTAGACCAAACCTTATGTCATTCTCATTCCTTATCATACACTATCTCATTACAGACTTATAGCTCTACCATACATCACGCCTTTACCATACACCATCCCACCACAGACATATACCATACACCATCTCACCACAGACCTGTACCTCTACCATACACCATCCCAACACAGACCTATACCTCTGCCATACACCATCCCACCACAGACCTATACCTCTGCCATACACCATCCCACCACAAACCTATACCTTTACCATACACCATCCCACCACAGACCTACACCTCTACCATACACCATCCCACCACAGACCTACACCTCTACCATACACCATCTCACCACAGACCTGTACCTCTACCATACACCATCCCACCACAGACCTATACCTCTGCCATACACCATCCCACCACAGACCTATACCTCTGCCATACACCATCCCACCACAAACCTATACCTTTACCATACACCATCCCACCACAGACCTACACCTCTACCATACACCATCCCACCACAGACCTACACCTCTACCATACACCATCCCACCACAGACCTACACCTCTACCATACACCATCCCACCACAGACCTATACCTCTGCCATACACCATCCCACCACAAACCTACATCTCTTCCATACACCATCCCACCACAGACCTATACCTCTGCCATACACCATCCCACCACAAACCTACACCTCTGCCATACACCATCCCACCACAGACCTATACCTCTGCCATACACCATCCCACCAGAAACCTACACCTCTGCCATACACCATCCCACCACAGACCTATAACTCTGCCATACACCATCCCACCACATACCTACACCTCTACCATACACCATCCCACCACAGACCTATACCTCTACCATACACCATCCCACCACAGACCTTTACCTCGACCATACATCATCCCACCACAGACCTGTACCTCCACCATACACTATTCCATCCTAGACCTACACCTCTACCATACACCATCCCACCACAGACCTGTACCTCTACCATACACTATCCCACCACATACCTACACCTCTACCATACACCATCTCATCACAGACCTATAACTCTACCATACACCATCTCACTACAGACCTCTACCATACACCATCCCACCACAGACCTATAGCTCTACCATACACCATCCCACCACAGACTTTTACATCTACCATACACCATCCCACCACAGACCTATACATCTACCATACACCATCTCACTACAGACCTCTACCATACACCATCCCACCACAGACCTATAGCTCTACCATACACCATCCCTCCACAGACCTATACCTCTACCATACAACATCCCATCACAGACCTATACCTCTACCATACACCATCTCACTACAGACCTCTACCATACACCATCTCACTACAGACCTATAGCTCTACCATACACCATCCCACCACAGACCTACACCTCTACCATACACCATCCCACCACAGACCTACACCTCTACCATACACCATCCCACCACAGACCTATACCTCTGCCATACACCATCCCACCACAAACCTACATCTCTGCCATACACCATCCCACCACAGACCTATACCTCTGCCATACACCATCCCACCACAGACCTATACCTCTGCCATATACCATCCCACCACAAACCTACACCTCTACCATACACCATCCCACCACAGACCTATACCTCTACCATACACCATCCCACCACAGACCTTTACCTCTACCATACATCATCCCACCACAGACCTGTACCTCTACCATACACTATTCCATCCTAGACCTACACCTCTACCATACACCATCCCACCACAGACCTGTACCTCTACCATACACTATCCCACCACATACCTACACCTCTACCATACACCATCTCACCACAGACCTATAACTCTACCATACACCCTCTCACTACAGACCTCTACCATACACCATCCGACCAGAGACCTATAGCTCTACCATACACCATCCCACCACAGACCTATACATCTACCATACACCATCTCACTACAGACCTCTACCATACACCATCCCACCACAGACCTATAGCACTACCATACACCATCCCTCCACAGACCTACACCTCTACCATACACCATCCCATCACAGACCTATACCTCTACCATACACCATCTTACTACAGACCTCTACCATACACCATCCCACCACAGACCTATAGCTCTACCATACACCATCCCACCACACACCTATAGCTCTACCATACACCATCCCTCCACAGACCTATACCTCTACCATACACCATCCCACCACAGACCTATAGCTCTACCATACACCATTCCACCACAGACTTTTACATCTAAAAATACACCATCCCAGCACATACCTATAGCTCTATCATACACCATACCACCACAGACCTATAGCTCTACCATACACCATCCCTCCACAGACCTATACCTCTACCATACACCATCTCACTACAGGCCTCTACCATACACCATCCCACCACAGACCTATACCTCTACCATACACCATCCCACCACAGACCTATACCTCTACCATCCACCATCCCACCACAGAACTATACCTCTCCCATACACCATCCCACCACAGACCTACTCCTCTACCATACACCATCCCACCACAGACCTATAGCTCTACCATACACCATCCCACCACATACCTACACCTCTACCATACACCATCCCACCACAGACCTATACCTCTACCATACACCATCTCACTACAGACATCTACCATACACCATCTCACCACAGACCTATAGCTCTACCATACACCATCCCACCACATACCTACACCTCTACCATACACCATCCCACCACAGACCTATACCTCTACCATACACCATCCCACCACAGACCTATACCTCTACCATACACCATCCCACCACAGACTTTTACATCTATCATACACCATCCCACCACAGACCTATACCTCTACCATACACCATCCCACCACAGACTTTTACATCTATCATACACCATCCCACCACAGACCTATAGCTCTACCATACACCATCCCACCACATACCTACACCTCTGCCATACACCATCCCACCACAGACCTATAGCTCTACCATACACCATCTCACTACAGACCTCTACCATACACCATCCCACCACAGACCTACACCTCTATCATACACCATCCCACCACAGACCTATAGCTCTACCATACACCATCCCACCACAGACCTATACCTCTACCATACACCATCCCACCACAGACCTATACCTCTACCATACACCATCCCACCACAGACCTATAACTCTGCCATACACCATCCCACCACAAACCTACACCTCTACCATACACCATCCCACCACATACCTACACCTCTACCATACACTATTCCATCCTAGACCTACACCTCTACCATACACCATCCCACCACAGACCTATACCTCTACCATACACCATCCCACCACAGACCTATACCTCTACCATACACCATCCCACCACAGACCTATAACTCTGCCATACACCATCCCACCACAAACCTACACCTCTACCATACACCATCCCACCACATACCTACACCTCTACCATACACTATTCCATCCTAGACCTACACCTCTACCATACACCATCCCACCACATACCTACACCTCTACCATACACCATCTCACTACAGACCTATACCTCTACCATACACCATCCCACCACAGACCTTTACCTCTACCATACATCATCCCACCACAGACCTGTACCTCTACCATACACTATTCCATCCTAGACCTACACCTCTACCATACACCATCCCACCACAGACCTGTCCCTCTACCATACACTATCCCACCACATACCTACACCTCTACCATACACCATCTCACCACAGACCTATAACTCTACCATACACCATCTCACTACAGACCTCTACCATACACCATCCCACCACAGAACTATACATCTACCATACACCATCTCACTACAGACCTCTACCATACACCATCCCACCACAGACCCATAGCTCTACCATACACCATCCCTCCACAGACCTATACCTCTACCATACACCATCCCATCACAGACCTATACCTCTATCATACACCATCTCACTACAGACCTCTACCATACACCATCCCACCACAGACCTAAAGCTCTACCATACACCATCCCTCCACAGACCTACACCTCTACCATACACCATCCCATCACAGACCTATACCTCTACCATACACCATCTCACTACAGACCTCTACCATACACCATCTCACTACAGACCTATAGCTCTACCATACACCATCCCACCACAGACCTATAGCTCTACCATACACCATCCCACCACACACCTATAGCTCTACCATACACCATCCCTCCACAGACCTCTACCTCTACCATACACCATCCCACCACAGACCTATAGCTCTACCATACACCATTCCACCACAGACATTTACATCTACCATACACCATCCCACCACATACCTATAGCTCTATCATACACCATACCACCACAGACCTATAGCTCTACCATACACCATCCCTCCACAGACCTTTACCTCTACCATACACCATCTCACTACAGGCCTCTACCATACACCATCCCACCACAGACCTATACCTCTACCATACACCATCCCACCACAGACCTATACCTCTACCATCCACCATCCCACCACAGAACTATACCTCTCCCATACACCATCCCACCACAGACCTACTCCTCTACCATACACCATCTTACCACAGACCTATAGCTCTACCATACACCATCCCACCACATACCTACACCTCTACCATACACCATCCCACCACAGACCTATACCTCTACCATACACCATCTCACTACAGACCTCTACCATACACCATCTCACCACAGACCTATAGCTCTACCATACACCATCCCACCACATACCTACACCTCTACCATACACCATCCCACCACAGACCTATACCTCTACCATACACCATCGCACCACAGATCTACACCTCTACCATACACCATCCCACCACAGACCTACACCTCTACCATACACCATCCCACCACAGACCTATACCTCTGCCATACACCATCCCACCACAAACCTACACCTCTGCCATACACCATCCCACCACATACCTACACCTCTACCATACACCATCCCACCACAGACCTACTCCTCTACCATACACCATCTTACCACAGACCTATAGCTCTACCATACACCATCCCACCACATACCTACACCTCTACCATACACCATCCCACCACAGACCTATACCTCTACCATACACCATCTCACTACAGACCTCTACCATACACCATCTCACCACAGACCTATAGCTCTACCATACACCATCCCACCACATACCTACACCTCTACCATACACCATCCCACCACAGACCTATACCTCTACCATACACCATCCCACCACAGACCTTTACCTCGACCATACATCATCCCACCACAGACCTGTACCTCCACCATACACTATTCCATCCTAGACCTACACCTCTACCATACACCATCCCACCACAGACCTGTACCTCTACCATACACTATCCCACCACATACCTACACCTCTACCATACACCATCTCACCACAGACCTATAACTCTACCATACACCATCTCACTACAGACCTCTACCATACACCATCCCACCACAGACCTATAGCTCTACCATACACCATCCCACCACAGACTTTTACATCTACCATACACCATCCCACCACAGACCTATACATCTACCATACACCATCTCACTACAGACCTCTACCATACACCATCTCACTACAGGCCTCTACCATACACCATCCCACCACAGACCTATACCTCTACCATACACCATCCCACCACAGACCTATACCTCTACCATCCACCATCCCACCACAGAACTATACCTCTCCCATACACCATCCCACCACAGACCTACTCCTCTACCATACACCATCTTACCACAGACCTATAGCTCTACCATACACCATCCCACCACATACCTACACCTCTACCATACACCATCCCACCACAGACCTATACCTCTACCATACACCATCTCACTACAGACCGCTACCATACACCATCTCACCACAGACCTATAGCTCTACCATACACCATCCCACCACATACCTACACCTCTACCATACACCATCCCACCACAGACCTATACCTCTACCATACACCATCCCACCACAGACCTTTACCTCGACCATACATCATCCCACCACAGACCTGTACCTCCACCATACACTATTCCATCCTAGACCTACACCTCTACCATACACCATCCCACCACAGACCTACTCCTCTACCATACACCATCTCACCACAGACCTATAACTCTACCATACACCATCTCACTACAGACCTCTACCATACACCATCCCACCACAGACCTATAGCTCTACCATACACCATCCCACCACAGACTTTTACATCTACCATACACCATCCCACCACAGACCTATACATCTACCATACACCATCTCACTACAGACCTCTACCATACACCATCTCACTACAGGCCTCTACCATACACCATCCCACCACAGACCTATACCTCTACCATACACCATCCCACCACAGACCTATACCTCTACCATCCACCATCCCACCACAGAACTATACCTCTCCCATACACCATCCCACCACAGACCTACTCCTCTACCATACACCATCTTACCACAGACCTATAGCTCTACCATACACCATCCCACCACATACCTACACCTCTACCATACACCATCCCACCACAGACCTATACCTCTACCATACACCATCCCACCACAGACCTTTACCTCGACCATACATCATCCCACCACAGACCTGTACCTCCACCATACACTATTCCATCCTAGACCTACACCTCTACCATACACCATCCCACCACAGACCTACTCCTCTACCATACACCATCTCACCACAGACCTATAACTCTACCATACACCATCTCACTACAGACCTCTACCATACACCATCCCACCACAGACCAATAGCTCTACCATACACCATCCCACCACAGACTTTTACATCTACCATACACCATCCCACCACAGACCTATACATCTACCATACACCATCTCACTACAGACCTCTACCATACACCATCTCACTACAGGCCTCTACCATACACCATCTCACTACAGGCCTCTACCATACACCATCCCACCACAGACCTATACCTCTACCATACACCATCCCACCACAGACCTATACCTCTACCATCCACCATCCCACCACAGAACTATACCTCTCCCATACACCATCCCACCACAGACCTACTCCTCTACCATACACCATCTTACCACAGACCTATAGCTCTACCATACACCATCCCACCACATACCTACACCTCTACCATACACCATCCCACCACAGACCTACTCCTCTACCATACACCATCTTACCACAGACCTATAGCTCTACCATACACCATCCCACCACATACCTACACCTCTACCATACACCATCCCACCACAGACCTATACCTCTACCATACACCATCCCACCACAGACCTTTACCTCGACCATACATCATCCCACCACAGACCTGTACCTCCACCATACACTATTCCATCCTAGACCTACACCTCTACCATACACCATCCCACCACAGACCTGTACCTCTACCATACACTATCCCACCACATACCTACACCTCTACCATACACCATCTCACCACAGACCTATAACTCTACCATACACCATCTCACTACAGACCTCTACCATACACCATCCCACCACAGACCTATAGCTCTACCATACACCATCCCACCACAGACTTTTACATCTACCATACACCATCCCACCACAGACCTATACATCTACCATACACCATCTCACTACAGACCTCTACCATACACCATCCCACCACAGACCTATAGCTCTACCATACACCATCCCTCCACAGACCTATACCTCTACCATACAACATCCCATCACAGACCTATACCTCTACCATACACCATCTCACTACAGACCTCTACCATACACCATCTCACTACAGACCTATAGCTCTACCATACACCATCCCACCACAGACCTACACCTCTACCATACACCATCCCACCACAGACCTACACCTCTACCATACACCATCCCACCACAGACCTATACCTCTGCCATACACCATCCCACCACAAACCTACATCTCTGCCATACACCATCCCACCACAGACCTATACCTCTTCCATACACCATCCCACCACAGACCTATACCTCTGCCATATACCATCCCACCACAAACCTACACCTCTACCATACACCATCCCACCACAGACCTATACCTCTACCATACACCATCCCACCACAGACCTTTACCTCTACCATACATCATCCCACCACAGACCTGTACCTCTACCATACACTATTCCATCCTAGACCTACACCTCTACCATACACCATCCCACCACAGACCTGTACCTCTACCATACACTATCCCACCACATACCTACACCTCTACCATACACCATCTCACCACAGACCTATAACTCTACCATACACCCTCTCACTACAGACCTCTACCATACACCATCCGACCAGAGACCTATAGCTCTACCATACACCATCCCACCACAGACCTATACATCTACCATACACCATCTCACTACAGACCTCTACCATACACCATCCCACCACAGACCTATAGCACTACCATACACCATCCCTCCACAGACCTACACCTCTACCATACACCATCCCATCACAGACCTATACCTCTACCATACACCATCTTACTACAGACCTCTACCATACACCATCCCACCACAGACCTATAGCTCTACCATACACCATCCCACCACACACCTATAGCTCTACCATACACCATCCCTCCACAGACCTATACCTCTACCATACACCATCCCACCACAGACCTATAGCTCTACCATACACCATTCCACCACAGACTTTTACATCTAAAAATACACCATCCCACCACATACCTATAGCTCTATCATACACCATACCACCACAGACCTATAGCTCTACCATACACCATCCCTCCACAGACCTATACCTCTACCATACACCATCTCACTACAGGCCTCTACCATACACCATCCCACCACAGACCTATACCTCTACCATACACCATCCCACCACAGACCTATACATCTACCATACACCATCTCACTACAGACCTCTACCATACACCATCTCACTACAGGCCTCTACCATACACCATCCCACCACAGACCTTTACCTCTACCATACATCATCCCACCACAGACCTGTACCTCTACCATACACTATTCCATCCTAGACCTACACCTCTACCATACACCATCCCACCACAGACCTGTACCTCTACCATACACTATCCCACCACATACCTACACCTCTACCATACACCATCTCACCACAGACCTATAACTCTACCATACACCCTCTCACTACAGACCTCTACCATACACCATCCGACCAGAGACCTATAGCTCTACCATACACCATCCCACCACAGACCTATACATCTACCATACACCATCTCACTACAGACCTCTACCATACACCATCCCACCACAGACCTATAGCACTACCATACACCATCCCTCCACAGACCTACACCTCTACCATACACCATCCCATCACAGACCTATACCTCTACCATACACCATCTTACTACAGACCTCTACCATACACCATCCCACCACAGACCTATAGCTCTACCATACACCATCCCACCACACACCTATAGCTCTACCATACACCATCCCTCCACAGACCTATACCTCTACCATACACCATCCCACCACAGACCTATAGCTCTACCATACACCATTCCACCACAGACTTTTACATCTAAAAATACACCATCCCAGCACATACCTATAGCTCTATCATACACCATACCACCACAGACCTATAGCTCTACCATACACCATCCCTCCACAGACCTATACCTCTACCATACACCATCTCACTACAGGCCTCTACCATACACCATCCCACCACAGACCTATACCTCTACCATACACCATCCCACCACAGACCTATACATCTACCATACACCATCTCACTACAGACCTCTACCATACACCATCTCACTACAGGCCTCTACCATACACCATCCCACCACAGACCTATACCTCTACCATCCACCATCCCACCACAGACCTATACCTCTACCATCCACCATCCCACCACAGAACTATACCTCTCCCATACACCATCCCACCACAGACCTACTCCTCTACCATACACCATCTTACCAAAGACCTATAGCTCTACCATACACCATCCCACCACATACCTACACCTCTACCATACACCATCCCACCACAGACCTATACCTCTACCATACACCATCTCACTACAGACCTCTACCATACACCATCTCACCACAGACCTATAGCTCTACCATACACCATCCCACCACATACCTACACCTCTACCATACACCATCCCACCACAGACCTATACCTCTACCATACACCATCCCACCACAGACCTTTACCTCGACCATACATCATCCCACCACAGACCTGTACCTCCACCATACACTATTCCATCCTAGACCTACACCTCTACCATACACCATCCCACCACAGACCTGTACCTCTACCATACACTATCCCACCACATACCTACACCTCTACCATACACCATCTCACCACAGACCTATAACTCTACCATACACCATCTCACTACAGACCTCTACCATACACCATCCCACCACAGACCTATAGCTCTACCATACACCATCCCACCACAGACTTTTACATCTACCATACACCATCCCACCACAGACCTATACATCTACCATACACCATCTCACTACAGACCTCTACCATACACCATCCCACCACAGACCTATAGCTCTACCATACACCATCCCTCCACAGACCTATACCTCTACCATACAACATCCCATCACAGACCTATACCTCTACCATACACCATCTCACTACAGACCTCTACCATACACCATCTCACTACAGACCTATAGCTCTACCATACACCATCCCACCACAGACCTACACCTCTACCATACACCATCCCACCACAGACCTACACCTCTACCATACACCATCCCACCACAGACCTATAGCTCTACCATACACCATCCCACCACACACCTATAGCTCTACCATACACCATCCCTCCACAGACCTATACCTCTACCATACACCATCCCACCACAGACCTATAGCTCTACCATACACCATTCCACCACAGACTTTTACATCTAAAAATACACCATCCCACCACATACCTATAGCTCTATCATACACCATACCACCACAGACCTATAGCTCTACCATACACCATCCCTCCACAGACCAATACCTCTACCATACACCATCTCACTACAGGCCTCTACCATACACCATCCCACCACAGACCTATACCTCGACCATACACCATCCCACCACAGACCTATACATCTACCATACACCATCTCACTACAGACCTCTACCATACACCATCTCACTACAGGCCTCTACCATACACCATCCCACCACAGACCTATACCTCTACCATACACCATCCCACCACAGACCTATACCTCTACCATCCACCATCCCACCACAGAACTATACCTCTCCCATACACCATCCCACCACAGACCTACTCCTCTACCATACACCATCTTACCACAGACCTATAGCTCTACCATACACCATCCCACCACATACCTACACCTCTACCATACACCATCCCACCACAGACCTATACCTCTACCATACACCATCTCACTACAGACCTCTACCATACACCATCTCACCACAGACCTATAGCTCTACCATACACCATCCCACCACATACCTACACCTCTACCATACACCATCCCACCACAGACCTATACCTCTACCATACACCATCCCACCACAGACCTTTACCTCGACCATACATCATCCCACCACAGACCTGTACCTCCACCATACACTATTCCATCCTAGACCTACACCTCTACCATACACCATCCCACCACAGACCTGTACCTCTACCATACATTATCCCACCACATACCTACACCTCTACCATACACCATCTCACCACAGACCTATAACTCTACCATACACCATCTCACTGCAGACCTCTACCATACACCATCCCACCACAGACCTATAGCTCTACCATACACCATCCCACCACAGACTTTTACATCTACCATACACCATCCCACCACAGACCTATACATCTACCATACACCATCTCACTACAGACCTCTACCATACACCATCCCACCACAGACCTATAGCTCTACCATACACCATCCCTCCACAGACCTATACCTCTACCATACAACATCCCATCACAGACCTATACCTCTACCATACACCATCTCACTACAGACCTCTACCATACACCATCTCACTACAGACCTATAGCTCTACCATACACCATCCCACCACAGACCTACACCTCTACCATACACCATCCCACCACAGACCTACACCTCTACCATACACCATCCCACCACAGACCTATACCTCTGCCATACACCATCCCACCACAAACCTACATCTCTGCCATACACCATCCCACCACAGACCTATACCTCTGCCATACACCATCCCACCACAGACCTATACCTCTGCCATATACCATCCCACCACAAACCTACACCTCTACCATACACCATCCCACCACAGACCTATACCTCTACCATACACCATCCCACCACAGACCTTTACCTCTACCATACATCATCCCACCACAGACCTGTACCTCTACCATACACTATTCCATCCTAGACCTACACCTCTACCATACACCATCCCACCACAGACCTGTACCTCTACCATACACTATCCCACCACATACCTACACCTCTACCATACACCATCTCACCACAGACCTATAACTCTACCATACACCCTCTCACTACAGACCTCTACCATACACCATCCGACCAGAGACCTATAGCTCTACCATACACCATCCCACCACAGACCTATACATCTACCATACACCATCTCACTACAGACCTCTACCATACACCATCCCACCACAGACCTATAGCACTACCATACACCATCCCTCCACAGACCTACACCTCTACCATACACCATCCCATCACAGACCTATACCTCTACCATACACCATCTTACTACAGACCTCAACCATACACCATCCCACCACAGACCTATAGCTCTACCATACACCATCCCACCACACACCTATAGCTCTACCATACACCATCCCTCCACAGACCTATACCTCTACCATACACCATCCCACCACAGACCTATACCTCTACCATACACCATCTCACTACAGGCCTCTACCATACACCATCCCACCACAGACCTATACCTCTACCATACACCATCCCACCACAGACCTATACCTCTACCATCCACCATCCCACCACAGAACTATACCTCTCCCATACACCATCCCACCACAGACCTACTCCTCTACCATACACCATCCCACCACAGACCTATAGCTCTACCATACACCATCCCACCACATACCTACACCTCTACCATACACCATCCCACCACAGACCTATACCTCTACCATACACCATCTCACTACAGACATCTACCATACACCATCTCACCACAGACCTATAGCTCTACCATACACCATCCCACCACATACCTACACCTCTACCATACACCATCCCACCACAGACCTATACCTCTACCATACACCATCCCACCACAGACCTATACCTCTACCATACACCATCCCACCACAGACTTTTACATCTATCATACACCATCCCACCACAGACCTATAGCTCTACCATACACCATCCCACCACATACCTACACCTCTGCCATACACCATCCCACCACAGACCTATAGCTCTACCATACACCATCTCACTACAGACCTCTACCATACATCATCCCACCACAGACCTACAACTCTATCATACACCATCCCACCACAGACCTATAGCTCTACCATACACCATCCCACCACAGACCTATACCTCTACCATACACCATCCCACCACAGACCTATACCTCTACCATACACCATCCCACCACAGACCTATAACTCTGCCATACACCATCCCACCACAAACCTACACCTCTACCATACACCATCCCACCACATACCTACACCTCTACCATACACTATTCCATCCTAGACCTACACCTCTACCATACACCATCCCACCACATACCTACACCTCTACCATACACCATCTCACTACAGACCTATACCTCTACCATACACCATCCCACCACAGACCTTTACCTCTACCATACATCATCCCACCACAGACCTGTACCTCTACCGTACACTATTCCATCCTAGACCTACACCTCTACCATACACCATCCCACCACAGACCTGTCCCTCTACCATACACTATCCCACCACATACCTACACCTCTACCATACACCATCTCACCACAGACCTATAACTCTACCATACACCATCTCACTACAGACCTCTACCATACACCATCCCACCACAGAACTATACATCTACCATACACCATCTCACTACAGACCTCTACCATACACCATCCCACCACAGACCCATAGCTCTACCATACACCATCCCTCCACAGACCTATACCTCTACCATACACCATCCCATCACAGACCTATACCTCTATCATACACCATCTCACTACAGACCTCTACCATACACCATCCCACCACAGACCTAAAGCTCTACCATACACCATCCCTCCACAGACCTACACCTCTACCATACACCATCCCATCACAGACCTATACCTCTACCATACACCATCTCACTACAGACCTCTACCATACACCATCTCACTACAGACCTATAGCTCTACCATACACCATCCCACCACAGACCTATAGCTCTACCATACACCATCCCACCACACACCTATAGCTCTACCATACACCATCCCTCCACAGACCTCTACCTCTACCATACACCATCCCACCACAGACCTATAGCTCTACCATACACCATTCCACCACAGACATTTACATCTACCATACACCATCCCACCACATACCTATAGCTCTATCATACACCATACCACCACAGACCTATAGCTCTACCATACACCATCCCTCCACAGACCTTTACCTCTACCATACACCATCTCACTACAGGCCTCTACCATACACCATCCCACCACAGACCTATACCTCTACCATACACCATCCCACCACAGACCTATACCTCTACCATCCACCATCCCACCACAGAACTATACCTCTCCCATACACCATCCCACCACAGACCTACTCCTCTACCATACACCATCTTACCACAGACCTATAGCTCTACCATACACCATCCCACCACATACCTACACCTCTACCATACACCATCCCACCACAGACCTATACCTCTACCATACACTATCTCACTACAGACCTCTACCATACACCATCTCACCACAGACCTATAGCTCTACCATACACCATCCCACCACATACCTACACCTCTACCATACACCATCCCACCACAGACCTATACCTCTACCATACACCATCCCACCACAGACCTATACCTCTACCATACACCATCCCACCACAGACTTTTACATCTATCATACACCATCCCACCACAGACCTATAGCTCTACCATACACTATCCCACCACATACCTACACCTCTGCCATACACCATCCCACCACAGACCTATAGCTCTACCATACAGCATCTCACTACAGACCTCTACCATACACCATCCCACCACAGACCTACACCTCTATCATACACCATCCCACCACAGACCTATAGCTCTACCATACACCATCCCACCACAGACCTATACCTCTACCATACACCATCCCACCACAGACCTATAACTCTGCCATACACCATCCCACCACATACCTACACCTCTACCATACACCATCTCACTACAGACCTATACCTCTACCATACACCATCCCACCACAGACCTTTACCTCTACCATACATCATCCCACCACAGACCTGTACCTCTACCATACACTATTCCATCCTAGACCTACACCTCTACCATACACCATCCCACCACAGACCTGTACCTCTACCATACACTATCCCACCACATACCTACACCTCTACCATACACCATCTCACCACAGACCTATAACTCTACCATACACCATCTCACTACAGACCTCTACCATACACCATCCCACCACAGACCTCTACCATACACCATCCCACCACAGACCTATAGCTCTACCATACACCATCCCACCACAGACTTTTACATCTACTATACACCATCCCACCACAGACCTATACATCTACCATACACCATCTCACTACAGACCTCTACCATACACCATCCCACCACAGACCCATAGCTCTACCATACACCATCCCTCCACAGACCTATACCTCTACCATACACCATCCCATCACAGACCTATACCTCTACCATACACCATCTCACTACAGACCTCTACCATACACCATCCCACCACAGACCTATAGCTCTACCATACACCATCCCTCCACAGACCTACACCTCTACCATACACCATCCCATCACAGACCTATACCTCTACCATACACCATCTCACTACAGACCTCTACCATACACCATCTCACTACAGACCTATAGCTCTACCATACACCATCCCACCACAGACCTATACCATACACCATCCCACCACAGACCTATAGCTCAACCATACACCATTCCACCTCAGACTTTTACATCTACCATACACCATCCCACCACATACCTATAGCTCTATCATACACCATACCACCACAGACCTATAGCTCTACCATACACCATCCCTCCACAGACCTATACCTCTACCATACACCATCTCACTACAGACCTCTACCATACACCATCCCACCACAGACCTATACCTCTACCATCCACCATCCCACCACAGAACTATACCTCTACCATCCACCATCCCACCACAGAACTATACCTCTACCATACACCATCCCACCACAGACCTACTCCTCTACCATACACCATCCCACCACAGACCTATAGCTCTACCGTCCATACACCATCCCACCCCATACCTACACCTCTACCATACACCATCCCACCACAGACCTATACCTCTACCATACACCATCTCACTACAGGCCTCTACCATACACCATCTCACCACAGACCTATAGCTCTACCATACACCATCCCACCACATACCTACACCTCTACCATACACCATCCCACCACAGACCTATACCTCTACCATACACCATCCCACCACAGACCTATACCTCTACCATACACCATCCCACCACAGACTTTTACATCTATCATACACCATCCCACCACAGACCTATAGCTCTACCATACACCATCCCACCACAGACCTATAGCTCTACCATACACCATCCCACCACATACCTACACCTCTGCCATACACCATCCCACCACAGACCTATAGCTCTACCATACACCATCTCACTACAGACCTCTACCATACACCATCCCACCACAGACCTACACCTCTATCATACACCATCCCACCACAGACCATTAGCTCTACCATACACCATCCCACCACAGACCTATACCTCTACCATACACCATCCCACCACGGACCTATAACTCTGTCATACACCATCCCACCACAGACCTCTACCATACACCATCCCACCACAAACCTACACCTCTACCATACACCATCCTACCACATACCTACACCTCTACCATACACCATCTCACTACAGACCTATACCTCTACCATACACCATAGACCTTTACCTCTACCATACATCGTCCCACCACAGACCTGTACCTCTACCATACACTATTCCATCCTAGACCTACACCTCTACCATACACCATCCTACCACAGACCTGTACCTCTACCATACACTATCCCACCACATACCTACACCTCTACCATACACCATCTCACCACAGACCTCTACCATACACCATCCCACCACAGACCTATAGCTCTACCATACACCATCCCACCACATACCTACACCTCTACCATACTCCATCCCACCACAGACCTATAGCTCTACCATACACCATCTCACTACAGACCTCTACCATACACCATCCCACCACAGACCTATAACTCTGCCATACACCATCCCACCACAAACCTACACCTCTACCATACACCATCCCACCACATACCTACACCTCTATCATACACCATCCCACCACACAGACCTATACCTCTACCATACACCATCCCACCACAGACCTATACCTCTACCATACACCATCCCACCACAGACCTATACCTCTACCATACACCATCCCACCACAGACCTATACCTCTACCATACACCATCCCACCACAGATCTACACCTCTACCATACACCATCCCACCACAGACCTACACCTCTACCATACACCATCCCACCACAGACCTATACCTCTGCCATACACCATCCCACCACAAACCTACACCTCTGCCATACACCATCCCACCACATACCTACACCTCTACCATACACCATCCCACCACAGACCTATAGCTCTGCCATACACCATCCCACCACAGACTTTTACATCTATCATACACCATACCACCACACAGACCTAAACGTCACACAGATACTCACCTGTTCATATGCAGAATGGTTCTGCTTCCATTGCAGATATTGCTGATGACTATGGAAGCTGGGAAGGATGATTCTGGGTGACTGACAATATGTCTCACATCTATACCGTAACTTGCCAAACTGTCCAGAACAAAACTGCCAAGGAGGGGAGAGAAGGGCAAAGATCCAGGCCAATTAATGGTTAATTATTGACAGAAAGTAAGAGAGAGAGAGAGGGAGGGAGAGAGAGAGAGAGAGAGAGAGAGAGAGAGAGAGAGAGAGAGAGAGGAGAGAGAGAGAGAGAGAGGGAGAGAGAGGAGAGAGAGAGAGAGAGAGAGAGAGAGAGGGAGAGAGAGAGAGAGGGAGAGGGAGAGAGGAGAGAGAGGGAGAGAGAGGTAAAGGGAGAGGGAGAGAGAGAGATAGGAGAGAGAGGGACAGAGAGAGAGACACAGAGGGAGAGAGAGAGGGATAGAGAGGTAAAGGGAGAAGGAGAGAGAGAGAGAGAGAGAGAGAGAGAGAGAGAGAGAGAGAGAGAGAGAGAGAGAGAGAGAGAGAGAGAGAGAGATGAATTGAGAACATTTAAGCTAAGAAAACATTAAAAGGACAACGTGAACGCCATATTAACATCATTTGAATTCAGGTATCCCATAAATTCCACAAATTCGTTCTGTTGCCCCTCCCACACTATCAGGATATCATCGATATATAGCGGATCCAGAGTCTAATCCGCTCCAGGAACCCATTCCTCGATGAATAGATGTAATTGGCCTCCCAATGGCCCATGAAAAGGCCGGCATAAGTGGGGGCCACAGGACTTCCCATGGCCGTGCCGACCTCCTGATGCAGTGTTCTCCCCAGAAATTTTTTCCAGCCGGGTGGTATGAAAAAGTAGCCGGGTGGGGATAGACAGTCTAGGTGCTACTAGGTGGGGAATCACTTCCCCCGCTTCCCCCCCCCCCACACACACACACACACATACCCCTTTAAAGTGACATGCTAGGCTCTGTCTTGTGTACAGGAATCCCCTCCTGCTCCCTCACCGCCATTCCAAGCTGCTGTGTTCCTTATCACCGCACCTCCTCGATCATGCTCTTGTGGGTGGGAGCATTTTGCCCATGCACAGTAGCAATTTTTAGTTACTGTGCATGTGCAGCACGCTACCGGACATGGGAACATTATGGAGGAGGCGAGTGGCAAGTGGCCACGCATGCAGAGTTCAGAGGGGGCAGCAGAGGAACAAAGCAACCCGGAATGACTGCAAGGAATAAGAACAACTTAAAGGGCTGGAGGAAGCCCCAGGTAAGTAGCTGGCCATTTTCTTCTAATAGTGTCTCTGAAAGTTTTAACTACTCTGCAGCTGATTTGATAATGAAACTAGCAGCTTTTCCTATATACATGGGCGGTCCTAGTGAGGAAAAGAGGATTTCTGGGCCATAGCATGATATTGATAAGCAGGCAGCTTATGGATCTTATGAATATCATGCTAGGGCACCAGATATCCCCTCTTACACCACCTATGTATATAGGAAACATGGGAACACATCTTAGTAGTTTCATTTTCAAATTCAGTCAGTCACACGGAATATAGCTGGGTGTATGGTTGTCAAGGGGCCAGGGTGTCACTAATCACTCTGCTGCTGTCTGGCTTTGCCCTGCGAGTCTGTGACCATCTCCTATCTCCCCCTCACCTGTAACACTTCTGGCATTAGTCACAGCCCGTGGAACTCGGTAATAAGGAGGTCAAAGGGTCAAGCATCCCCCCTCCTTCAGCAGCAGCCAGCAAGACACACACACACTGTGCACACACACACAGTACACACACACACTGTACACACACACACTGTATACACACACACACTCACACACTGTACACACACACTGCACACACTGTACACACACACACACTGTATACACACACACACACACACACACACACGCAATGGCCGGCAGCTGGATGAATACTGGGAGTTGAGGACAGGAGCGTCTGGCTAAACATTGCATTCCACAGAGAGAACTGAGCCACGCATCTTGCATCTTCTCCCTTCCTCTCCAATATTCTGCTCAACGAACTGAGCTGCGTGACGTCACCTGCACTCCCCGCCCCTCCACACAACTGCCGGGAGCTGAGGAGGAGGGCGGAGGAAGCGTCCCTGAGTGACAGCCGCTGCTGCTAACTAATGAGCACACAGAACGCTGATATTATCAGCCGGGCGCTTGGGGGAGATGACCCGGGCGGCCCGCCCTGGTAAAAGGCTCTGGGGAGAACACTGTGATGGTACCACTGGCGGTCAAACAGAAATGAGTTCCTGGTGAGGACAAACTCCAGACCCGCCAGAAGGAACCACTGCAATGCTTCATCATCCGTTAACTCAGGCACGAACTATCTAATTGCCTCTAAGCCATCTGTATGGCAAATACGACTGTATAAAGACACAACATCTACCGATGCTAGATGATAATCAGGCTGCCACTCAAAAGAGCCTAAAATATTTAGTACTTCTGTAGTGTCCCCCACATATGAAGGCAAAGATCTCAAAAGGGGTCTCAACTGAAAATCAAGAAATTGGGACAAGGGCTCCGTTAATGAACCAATGGCTGAAACAATGGGACGGCCTGGTGGGTTTTCCAAAGATTTGTGAATTTTAGGGATGCAATACCACACCGGGCTACGGGGAAATTGAGGAAGCACTACAGAAGTACTGGAATTTATGGGATACCTGAATTCAAATGATGTTAATATGGCGTTCACGCACACTTGGGGTGATCAGCAGTTGCAATTTTTGGATTTGGAAGTCCAGATTCATGAGGGTGTGATTCTGACTAAAACCTATAGGAAACCTACGGCCGTTAATACCCTCTTAAGTGCATCCAGTTACCATCCATCCTCTACTGTCAGGGGAGTCCCCTATGGACAGTTCCTCAGATTGCGCAGGAATGCTAGCTCCTGGGAGACTTTCCTTGAACAGGCAGAGGATTTAAAGTCCAGACTGTTGGATAGGGGGTATAAATTACATATGGTCCAACAAGCCTTTATAGGACTTCCTTATTAAGAGCAAATAGAGATAGGAATCAGAATGGGAATCAAGATAGATTTTATATGCATTTCTCCTATTCACCAATGTTTGGTTGCATTAAACAGGCAATTCAAAAAAATTGGTGGATCATCCAACAAGATAAGGCCTTGAAATGAAAAAGTGCTGTACAGCCTTGTATTTCTTATAAGCGGGTCCCCAATTTAAGAGACAAGTTAACACACAGTGAATTTGTGAGTTCTCAGTCACAATCCTGGCTAGGTTCTAACCGCCCTAAGGGTAATTTTAGATGTCAGAGATGTTCCTGTTGTAATTTCATTGAATTAGGCGATACTTTCACTCGCTTTGGACGGACGTGCAGGATTAAACCATTTATAAACTGTAGAACAAAGGGGCTGGTGTATGCTCTGATTTGTCCTTGTCAGCGTATTTATGTGGGTGAAACCACTAATATGCTCAAGGACCGCTACCAGGCCCACTGCAGGTCCGTTCATAGCGGTGAGGGTTGCCCTAGAGTCATCGAACACATGCGGGGGGCCCACAACAGTGATGTAACTAAAATGAGGTTTCTGGGTCTTGAACAGGTAAAACACGATCGGAGGGGTGCAGGGCCGGATTTATACTGTTTACCTCCCAAGGCCCACTATCAGCAGCCCCCCCCCCCCCTGCCAACAATATCTCAACACCCCCAAATGTTTACACACTTTTCCCCAGTGTTCCTGCGCTGGAACCCTCTGTACATATTCAGACCCCTCACTGCTGCTTGGGACCCTCTTCTTCCCTGTGGGTGCAACCATGCTGGGTCTGTGCAAGTATGGCCCACACGTCCAGTAGCACAAAGCCTTTTGTGCACGTCTGGTTTTGTGCTAATGGGAATGCATGGACCATACTTGTGCATGCCCTGTACAGTTGCACTTGTACATGGGAGTGCAGCCAGCGCCAAGAAAAAATAGGGTCCTGGGTAGCAATGGGGGGGCTGTATATGTTCATGACCCCCAGTATGTGTGCCTCCCCCCCACACACACACCTTAGTATCTGTAGTCAGATGCTGTCTCCTCCCCTTAATATAAGTAGTCAGAGGCTGTCCCTGTGCCACCCCGTTTTAGTATAAGTAGCTGCCCCTGTCCCCTTCACTTTACCATAGGTAGTCAGATGCTTAACCCCTCTCCCCCAGGTAGCCAGATGTTTACACCTCCCCCATACCCATAGGTAGCCACAAGCTCACACCCCCCTCCTTATGGGTAGACTAGCCAGATGCCATCTCCCTCCCTTTCAATATAGGGAGCTAAAATATGCTAGCACTAAGTCACCCCCTCCCCCCAGCAGAGCAGGAGCCAGTGTGGATGATGTCCACTTACTCCCCCCCCCCCCCCCAACTTCCCTCTTCATTTCCGGAGTGCAGGAGCAGAGACACAAAGTCACTAACATTCTCCAGGCTTCCAGCGCCGAACGAAGCTTCCTCTATCCTTCCGTCAGCTGCCGCTGTGCGCCTCTCCCTCCTGTCGGCGTCTCTCACATGTGACTCGTCTGCAAGTTACCGGCAAGTCACATGTGAGAGACGCCGACAGGAGGGAGAGGCGCACAGCGGCAGCTGACGGAAGGATAGAGGAAGCTTCGTTCGGCGCTGGAAGCCTGGAGAATGTTAGTGACTCTGTGTCTCTGCTCCTGCACTCCGGAAATAAAGAGGAAGGCTCTGGGAAGGGAGGGGCGGCTGAGTTAGTGATGCGGCTGCTAACAGGAAGCCGCTGGCCGGGTAACCGGAAGACAGTTTGCCTCTCTACGCTACAGGCAGAGTCACTCCAGCATGCCATATACCGCTCCAGCATAGTAAAAGGGCTGCCTGCGGACTTGAAGAGCAGCTCCTCTCAGGGCGGGTGACAGCTGCAGGCAACCTATCACCACCCGCCCCAACATTTCTGGTGGATTCTGGCGCCCTAGGCACTGGCTTTGGATGCCTTTCCCCAAATCCGGCCCTGGAGGGGTGGTGATTGGCACCGCAAACTCTTGCAGAGGGAAAGTTTTTGGATTGCATATTTTGATGCAGTTGGACCTCTAGGGCTGAATGAAAAGAATAATTTAGCAGTTTTCCTCTAAATTGTGGTGTTTATATTATATATTTTTCATTGATTTTATCTGTGTTACAATGCTTTGTTTTTGCTTCCTAGGTATGTGATGGCTGCTCTGGTCAGACAGTGTGCGTCCTGCTGGGCTGCTGAGTTTGGAGCTTAAGTGCTTCATTCTTTTCAGTATCCTATGAACCTTTAGATAAAAATATTTTATTTTCTCCTCCCCACTGGCACGGCACTGAGGCCGACCTTGGTTGTGTCCATATCTTATAATTAGATCTATTTAGTCCTTGGGCTGGTGAGCAGCTGTATTTTTATCTTTATTTCCATCTGCTCCTTAAAGAGACTCCGTAACAAAAATTGCATCCTGTTTTTTATCATCCTACAAGTTCCAAAAGCTATTCTAATGTGTTCTGGCTTACTGCAGCACTTTCTACTATCACAGTCTCTGTAATAAATCAACTTATCTCTCTCTTGTCAGACTTGTCAGCCTGTGTCTGGAAGGCTGCCAAGTTCTTCAGTATTGTGGTTCTGCTATGAACTCCCCCTTCCTGGCCCCTCTATGCAAACTGCCTGTGTGTTATTTAGATTAGGGCAGCTTCTCTCTTCTCTCTTATCTTTTACAAGCTGGATAAATCGTCCTCTGAGCTGGCTGGGCTTTCACATACTGAGGAATTATAGACAAGGGCAAAGCTGTTTGCAGGAAGAAAAGAGCAGCCTGAAACTTCAGTGCATGAGAGATGCAGGGGGAAAGAAACACACAAATGATCTCTTGAGATTCAAAAGGAAAGCTGTATACAGCCTGCTTGTGTATGGATGTATTTTCTATGTGTGGACATACTGTACATCAACCTACTTCCTGTTTTGGTGGCCATTTTGTTTGTTTATAAACAAACTTTTTAACCACTTCCGGATACCGGGTGGTTTTGCTGATCGGTGCTGCGTGGGCTCTCCAGCCCGCAGCACCGATCAGCTAGCAGCCAGGCCGATCAGACTTCCCCCCTTTTTTCCCCACTAGGGGGATGTCCTGCTGGGGGGGTCTGATCGCCGCCGGCTGCTTGCGCTTGCGGGGGGGGCTCTCTTCAAAGCCCCCCTCCGCAGCGCTTCCTGGCCGCCTTCCCCTTCCCTCCCTCTACCTCCCCCTGTGAGCGGCGCAGGACGGAATTCCGTCCTGCGCCTGATGGGATAGGCTTCAGCCTATCAGGTGCCGGCGGTCCCCGGCCAATCAGAGGCCGGGCTCGCCGATCTCCGCCACGGCGCTGCTGCGCAGCAGCGCCGTATACATGTAAACACCGGGGAAGATCTTCCCCGTGTGTTTACATTTACCCTGCGAGCCACGATCGGCGGCTCGCAGGGTGTTCACGGAGACACCCTCCGTGAACTGACATGGAACGGCCGCTCATACGAGCGGCCGTTTCCATGCAATCCACTTCAGGATTCAGGGGCGTAGTTAAGCGTACGCCGAATCCTGAAGTGGTTAAAACTGTTTTTAACCACTTTTAATGCGGCGGGGAGCGGCAAAATTGTGACAGAGGGTAATAGGAGATGTCCCCTAATGCACTGGTATGTTTACTTTTGTGTGATTTTAACAATACAGATTCTCTTTAAGGTAATTCTAATTGTGGCAATATTAATTTTGGCCACTGGATGGCAGCAATGGAGACTACATTCATGGACCTGCATGCGTATATTAGTTTATGCCATGCTGCCCCTATGCGGACAGTGCTGGTAATCCATGCGTATTGCGCCCTGACCGATGCGGCTTTTTGTCCGCATCCGTCTGACGTACGGGTTGGAGCCTCCTCCGGATATGATGTAAGTCTTCCGGGTTGCGCTCCATTGAGCGGATGTTGCCTCCCCTTTTTTCCATTCTAGGATGGCGTGCGCTCCACACTGGTCAGCGCGACAGGGGCCATGAATGCAGCTGCTCCCTAAACAAGAAAATATGGTAAGCATCTATTTAAAGGGGGATTTTACACTGGGGCGGTTGTCCTGACGAAGCGCCACAGAATGTGACGGCGCGAAATGGCTGTCGACCTCCCCATACGCCTGTACCTCTCTCTGCCAGTCTGTGGAAATGTAATGTATGCCTTTTAACTTTTTTCAAATAAATGCCAAGTTTTATACAGGGATGTGCAAGGCCTTTCTCTCTCTTTTTTACTTGTTGGTAGTCTGGCTGGTGGACTCTCCTCAGGCAGAAGCCACGTGGTCACATTGGTGGTCCTGCTGGTGGACTCTCCTCAGGCAGAAGCCACGTGGTCACATTGGTAGTCTGGCTGGTGGACTCTCCTCAGGCAGAAGCCACGTGGTCACATTGGTGGTCCTGCTGGTGGACTCTCCTCAGGCAGAAGCCACGTGGTCACATTGGTGGTCCTGCTGGTGGACTCTCCTCAGGCAGAAGCCACGTGGTCACATTGGTAGTCTGGCTGGTGGACTCTCCTCAGGCAGAAGCCACGTGGTCACATTGGTAGTCCTGGCTGGTGGACTCTCCTCAGGCAGAAGCCACGTGGTCACATTGGTAGTCTGGCTGGTGGACTCTCCTAAGGCAGAAGCCACGTGGTCACATTGGTGGTCCTGCTGGTGGACTCTCCTCAGGCAGAAGCCACGTGGTCACATTGGTGGTCCTGCTGGTGGACTCTCCTCAGGCAGAAGCCACGTGGTCACATTGGTGGTCCTGCTGGTGGACTCTCCTCAGGCAGAAGCCACCTGGTCACATTGGTAGTCTGGCTGGTGGACTCTCCTCAGGCAGAAGCCACGTGGTCACATTGGTGGTCCTGCTGGTGGACTCTCCTCAGGCAGAAGCCACGTGGTCACATTGGTGGTCCTGCTGGTGGACTCTCCTCAGGCAGAAGCCACGTGGTCACATTGGTAGTCCGGCTGGTGGACTCTCCTCAGGCAGAAGCCACGTGGTCACATTGGTAGTCTGGCTGGTGGACTCTCCTCAGGCAGAAGCCACGTGGTCACATTGGTAGTCTGGCTGGTGGACTCTTCTCAGGCAGAAGCCACGTGGTCACATTGGTGGTCCTGCTGGTGGACTCTCCTCAGGCAGAAGCCACGTGGTCACATTGGTGGTCCTGCTGGTGGACTCTCCTCAGGCAGAAGCCACGTGGTCACATTGGTGGTCCTGCTGGTGGACTCTCCTCAGGCAGAAGCCACCTGGTCACATTGGTAGTCTGGCTGGTGGACTCTCCTCAGGCAGAAGCCACGTGGTCACATTGGTAGTCTGGCTGGTGGACTCTTCTCAGGCAGAAGCCACGTGGTCACATTGGTGGTCCGGCTGGTGGACTCTCCTCAGGCAGAAGCCACGTGGTCACATTGGTGGTCCTGCTGGTGGACTCTCCTCAGGCAGAAGCCACGTGGTCACATTGGTGGTCCTGCTGGTGGACTCTCCTCAGGCAGAAGCCATATGGTCACCTCATACTGCCCAGTAATAATCATAGCAGGTAAATGCTTCTCCCTCCCCATTACCAGGGCTCTCATTACTGATTGGCCCAGCAGCTGTGGGCGTGGCCTCATTGTACAATATTATTGCAGGACAGTAGAGCATTGCATACTGGGAACTGGCGTCATTCATAAACCACGAACTAAGGCATGGGGAAGGGGAGGGAACATACAAATTTGCACATCACCATTATATACAGACTCCTCCTCTTCCTTTAAAGACTCCACCCCATTACTATAATTCTGACTCCACCAGGTCCTCCATTTATGGTCTTCTTCATCCCATTAACACAATAAAGACCCCTCGTCTACATAATTTCCTTCTCACTGACGCCACGCCTCCATATCATTCATTTATCACTCTGCTACTGATATTCCTCTGCTCCAACTTGTTCCCCTTCCCCCTACACAGATCCCTCCCACTTCATATATACCCCTCCCACTCAGCCCAGATCTCGCCCACTTCATATATACCCCTCCCCCTCAGACCAGATCCCTCCCACTTCCTATATACCCCTCCCCTCAGCCCAGATCCCTCCCGCTTCCTCTATACCTCTAACGCTCAGCACAGATCCCTCCCACTTCACATATACCCCTCCCACTCAGCCCAGATCCCGCCCACTTCATATATACATCTCTCTAGCTCAGCCCAGATCCCTCCCACTTCATATACACTCCTCCCCCTCTGCCCAGATCCCTCCCACTTCATATATAGCCCTCCCGATCAGCCCAGATCCCTCCCACTTCATATACCCTTCCCCCTCACCCCAGATCCATCCCCCTTCATATATACCCTCCAGCTAAGCCCAGATCCCTCCCACTTCATACATACCCCTCCCCATTTTACCATTATAATGCCTCCTCTGCTAACACAACTCCACCGAATGAGACTTCTCTTCCCGCTACTTACTCTGCCACGTGTCACCGCTACTTACTCTGCCACGTGTCACCGCTACTTACTCTGCCACGTGTCACCGCTACTTACTCTGCCACGTGTCACCGCTACTTACTCTGCCACGTGTCACCGCTACTTACTCTGCCACGTGTCACCGCTACTTACTCTGCCACGTGTCACCGCTACTTACTCTGCCACCTGTCACCGCTACTTACTCTGCCACGTGTCACCGCTACTTACTCTGCCACGTGTCACCGCTACTTACTCTGCCACGTGTCACCGCTACTTACTCTGCCACGTGTCACCGCTACTTACTCTGCCACGTGTCACCGCTACTTACTCTGCCACGTGTCACCGCTACTTACTCTGCCACGTGTCACCGCTACTTACTCTGCCACGTGTCACCGCTACTTACTCTGCCACGTGTCACCGCTACTTACTCTGCCACGTGTCACCGCTACTTACTCTGCCACGTGTCACCGCTACTTTACTCTGCCACGTGTCTACTCTGCACGTTCACGATACTTACTCTGCCACCTGTCACCGCTACTTACTCTGCCACGTGTCACCGCTACTTACTCTGCAATGTGTCCACCGTGTCACCGCTACTACTTACCAATGTGTCACGCTACTTACTCTGCCACGTGTCACCGCTACTTACTCTCTGCCACGTGTCACCGCTACTTACTCTGCCACGTGTCACCGCTACTTACTCTGCCACGTGTCACCGCTACTTACTCTGCCACGTGTCACCGCTACTTACTCTGCCACGTGTCACTGCTACTTACTCTGCCACGTGTCACCCGCTACTTTTGCCACGTGTCACTGCTACTTTACTCTGCCAC